>NW_015506122.1:52966-121799 GCF_001515645.1 Sinocyclocheilus grahami | reverse complement strand
CCATCTGACGTGGCATTCAATTGTCTGGAGATGCTGGCCATGCTTCGAGTTCTCCCAGACCTAAAAGATCACCATGTGTTGGTGCGCACCGACAGCACAGCGGTATTCTCTTACATCAACCACCAGGGAGTTCTGCGTTCGCGCCCCTTGTACAAGCTGGCGCACCAGATACTTGTGTGGTCCCAGGGCAAACTCTTCTCGCTGAGAGCAGTTCACATTCCTGGGCATCTCAATATGGGAGCAGACATCCTCTCGAGGCAGGGGCTGAGGCCCGGGGAATGGATGCTTCACCCCGAGGTGGTGAAGCAGATATGGAGAGTGTTTGGCCAGGCTCAGGTGGACCTGTTGCGACTCATATGATATCACACTGTCCCCTCTGGTTCTCTCTGACTCATCCAGCTCCACTGGGGCTGGATGCCATGGTACAGACGTGGCCGAGGCTTCGTCTGTACACCTTTCCTCCGATTTTCTGCTCCCGGGAGTTCTGGAGAGAGTGCGCCGGGATGGGGCCTGTCTATTGTTAGTATCCCCGTTCTGGCCTGGCCGAGTTGGGTCTCAGGCCTGATTTCTCTCTTCGACGGTGCTCTATGGGAGATTCCCATCAGGAGAGATCTCCTCTCACAGGCGGAGGGCACGCCCCCACCCGGAGCTGTGGGTGTGGCCTCTGAGGAGGCACAACTCATAACTTCCGGTCTCTCAACCGAAGTTGTTGAGACTATCCTCCATCCAGAGCTCCCTCTATGAGGAAACTGTATTTCTGCGGAGACCGCCAGCCCGACCCAGCTAACTGCCCGTTTGGTACAGTGCTGGAGTTTCTGCAGGCCTGTTTATCTGCAGGGTTGACCCACTCCACCCTAGAGGGCTTCGTGGCGGCCATTGCGGCCTACCACGCCCCTCTCGGTGGCCATTCAGTGGGAAGACATCCTCTTCTTACACGTTTCCTCTGCGGTGCACTGAGGCCGAGGTCTCCGGCCAGAGAAGCTTATGCTAAGTGGTGGATCAGGATGCTATTCCATAGCCTCGAGTCCTCTGATCTCCCCTCTCCTTTGGGGGTCAAGATTCACTCCTCCAGAAGTTGGTCTTCGGGATGGTGAGCCCCGCCTACTTTAGCCACTCCGGGCTCTTCTGTTCTCTCGCCCTAGCTGTGCAGTCTTCCACACTAGGCAGAGATTTGGAAGTCTGGCGGCGTGGGCATTCTTGTTCCCCTAGCGTTTTTGATGAAGCTCGAGTTCCTGAAGAGGAACGTCTCAGGTTACGTATGTAACCCTAGTTCCTAGAGGGAACGGGACGCTGCGTCTTGGTGCCATACTTCCGGCGTCCCTGCCGGCGCTTGCTTCATTCCTAGAAGCTGACGCTGGCTCTGCTGCACGTGCTTTTATAGCTTCCTGGTCATGACGTCATCCACCGTGATGTCCCGTTCAGCTATTGGACTGATTTGACATGTGATTCAGAGTGTGGGTCGCAGAAGGCGTTCCCCCTAGGGTTTTCGATGCAGCATCTCGCCCTCTCGAGGAACTAGGGTTACATATGTAACCTGAGACGTTTTGTCTGAATGATGATTAGATTCACTCTTTTGGATTGCTGCATTTCATCTGTGAAAGCAGGTACAGAATGATGCCTCGGTGTATGATAGAGCAAACAGTAATAGCACGTGCAGCAGTGACAGCCTCCCCCAGGTTTTAATCTGTAGGGGACACTGTTGGCCTACTTCTAATTGAATTAAAAGTAAAATAGCCTACACAAATAACATTTAGACTGTATTTCTGATTAAATAAAGCAGTAATTGATGTCATAAAATAATGAGTATGTTTTGATTTAAAGGTCAGAAGCTATAGCTTACATGAAAAAAAATCACAAACATGACACTTGTAAATTAAATAATTGTATATATACCGATTTAGTCATTAATGTGTAATATGTTTTATTTTTTAAACAAATCATAAGCTCTAAAAGATTTTCAGAATTTTTGCAACTCTTTTGCTTTAGACCATCTACAAATGTTAAATCTTAAAATAAAATGTTATGGTTAAGACTGCATCTTTCTGAGGAAAAAAATACAGCGATTGATATATAGTTTATTTATAGTTATTTTCAAAGCTTCAATGTACTGTCAAAAAACCTTCATTATTGTCTATTTAATTCTAACAAATAAGTTCTTGTTAAAAACTAACCAAAATTAAAAATATTTTGCTTATAATTTCTGCACAGGAGAGACTTGGTGTTGTTTCCAAACAAAAGGAAATATATCGGTATCGTTATCGGTATCGGCCAAGATGAGTTGAAAGATATCGGCATATCAGATATCAGCAAAAATCCAATATCGTGCATCCCTAATTTTCTCCATATCTACATAGAGTAAAGTCATCAAAACTATCAAAAAAAGGATATGGGGATTCTGTGGTGATAAAATTTTTTTTATTCCAAAACCTCTTATATTAGTTCACATCATACTGGTTCCCTTGACGGAAACCCAGTAGGATTTTTCAATTGCCTTCTGGATTATTGCAGAAAATAAGCTCTGTGACCAACAAAAGTTTATGATTCTTACACGTTTTGTTCATCATGGTAATCCTCACTAATGCATTTTGAAGCCTGAATAGAATCGCCAGAGGTGAACAGCTAATAGTAAAGCTATAAACAAACTAAACCACAGTCACATGACTTAAACATCACCACCGTTAATCTATCAGTCTTCAAACTTTTCCCTTTAAGTTAGAATTAGAATAGTTTCAAGAGCGCGATTATAAACACAATGAGGCTGTGAAAGTGAGGAGTAGATTACCTGTTCGTGGTGATGATGGTTATTGTCATGACAACCTCTGTAGTCCCATTTAGACACTTAGCAACCAACAAGTAACTGTTTTTAAAAACCACAAGGGTGCATTACTGATAATTGTCAAATAAGAAATGAAAATATCTTGAGCCTGTGTTAAACACAGACCTTATTTCAGGCATATAAACAAAAACCCATTCAACAAACCGATGGACGATGGAACCAGAAGTGTTGAAGTGCAACTCGTTTCTGGGTTTTGACCTACAAAAATACATCATCCCTGCAGCACTCTACTGTAAAGGTATATTGTGATATAATTTTCACAAATGCGTTTAATATCACTGCTGCTTCCACAGCAGGTTTGTTTTCACATGCATCCACCGCATGTGTGTCTTTTTCATGTATAACACCATTTTTAAAAGAAAAACCTGACAGCTATCGTGTGAATGTCTCTGCACAGAACAAATCATTTCAGAAGCATCTGTTTTTCTGTCCTATTGGATTTAGTTCATAAAAATCATTCAAGATTTCACACTAAAAGACATGTGAAGCACGAGCTGAAGGAGGACGTTTGTAATTACGCTAAAAGACCTTGATAATAAAAAAGTCTAACCCATCAATCAGATGACAGAAAGCATGTAATAGATGTAGGTTTTCCAGCAAAGTTTTGATCATGTTGATAATGTAAAGGGTTTTAGAAATTCGAAAGTAGCAGGCATTATAGGGTTAATATTGTAATCAGTTTAACTGGTGCAATCTGATCTCTATCAGTTCGGTGAACTCTGAGCTTTGTTCAGATTGGATATTTAGGAGATGGTGTGATTTTTAAACATTCGTTTAGTGAATTGATGTCTTTTGAGGAGTTAAATAAGGAAGAAATGCAAGTGACAATAAGGCTCTGTGCCATAACCCAGTGAACTGCTATTGATACTTCTCAATAATGAGTGAATTATAGCTACTGAAAAGTTCAGTATTTCAATGTTCTATGTAATTAAAAATATGTCTATTTTAGCCAATGTTTGTGTGTTTTGTGTATTTTTATGTTTATTGCAGTAGAGTATTTCCCTTCATCTGTCATCATCTATGTGCACATTCACATTAGCATCTTCTCTCTGGAAAATGTGAGGCATCCTACAAAGATGTTTGAGGAAGATTTTTTTTCATTGTGTTGTCTTTTCATTGTCTTGATCCTCTATTATTGTGAACAGATTGTTGTTGTTGTCTGATCATGACTGCAAACTGTGCCTGTTGTGATTATTGATTTGTCTTCTTAAAATTTACTTTTTTTTTTTTTTGCATCTTATATGCTAAGTTGGTGGGAAAATCAGACAAACATCCAAGGTAGTCAGTTAGGAACAGCTGTAACAGTGCTGTTATATGTCATCCTGATGACTGCATACAAAAAATACCAAAATGATATTTACATGAAAGAAATAATGACACTTGTAATACTTTTATTTAACAAAGCATGCGTTAAATTGATTAAAAGTGACAGTAAAGACATTTATAATGTTACAAAAGATTTCTGTTTCCTGAAAAATATACATATCACAGTTAACACAAAAATATGAAGCAGCATTTGTTTTCAACATTGATCATAATCAGCATATTATGATTTCTGAAGATCATGTGACACTGAAGACTGGAGGAATGATGCTGAAAATACAGCTTTGATCACAGAAATAAATTACAGTTTAATACATATTCCCATAGAAAACAGCTATTTTAAATGTTAATAATATTTCACAATATTACTGTTTTTTTTATTGTATTTTGAATCAAATAAATTCCTTGGTCAGCAAAAATAACCTTACCAGTGTTTGATTTCTAGTGTGTGTTGTTGGTGGTTTTAGCTTTGCATCAGGGGTCACTAGGTTTTGGAAAAGAGCTAGTGTTCCTGTTTCTGGAGTTGAGAGTTACAAAATCACATCGTCCCCTGTGTAGACGGCTCTTACACTGCACCGGTGTCACCCTGTCCTGTTCATCGCTCAGATCCTGAACGAGAGTCTCCACCCCTTCTCTCTCATGATGGAGAAGTTTCTGGTTCTAAGCGCGAGTCCCCCGTGTCTCATTAGGAGCTCCACGCCACTGAATCTAAAGGCCAAGCCTGCAGGCAAAGTCTGCGGTGAATCCAGCTTTGTTATGCAGCGGTTTGAGGGGTTTCTCTTTAACAGACATCATAATGAAACAAACCTACAGTGTAAGCGGGGTGAAGTTAAACACGTCCTGGTCGGGTCGCAGAAGCACCATAGTGAGAACTTTCCACTTCCTTACTTCAGCAAATAAAAAATGAATGAGCTTGCAGAAATTTTTGTTTCTGGCACTTCAACTTTTTGATGACCTGTGTTGTAAAATGCCTTTCAGGCGTCTGCGGTGCATCCAGAAAAACAGCTAACAAACAAAATGAAAAAGCTGTCAAGGAAGAAATATCAAATATAGCCTTATTCTTATCATTAGAATTAGGCCTGCAGCAAACTCCTTTGAACGTGTTCATCTCTATGCTTTTAACAGTATGAAGGACAGCGCAGCGAGCAGAAGACAGGCATCACTCATGCTTTATTTTGCACTGAAATGCAACACTGATAAGATAGCAGTACAGTTAATCCTTATAGCTGTTAAGAGTGCACATAAAACAGTTCCTGTCCAGCCTCTTTTTTGTCTTTAATTCCAACTTATTTTCACCTGCAGTCTCTCTGTGTGAAGTGTATTTAAAAACTAAACAAATAAATATTTCATATTTAAATAATATTTTCCACTCAAGAGCACATGAGAGCAGGATTTTAAAATCCTAGCTAAGATCTAAAAGAGTTACTTAAGGTTTAAAAAAGATTCACAATGACACATAACCCAGGATCACATGATCAATAATTGTCAAATTTAGGACCGTCAGTTGATTAAAATCTTTATTTGAAAATTGATTACATTAAAGAATTAAAATCATATTAAATTAATTTCAGGGTCAGTCAGATTTGTTTATAATTTAGTTACAAAAGATGTATATTTCAAATAAATGCTGTTCTTTTGAACTTTCTATTTAGCAAAGAATCCTGAAAAATAAAATACATCACAGTTTCCACAAAAATAGGAAGCAGCACAACAGTTTTCAACTGATAATAATCAGAAATGTTTCTCGAGAAGCAGATCAGCATATTATACTGATTTCTGAAGATCATGTTACTCTGAAGACTGGAGTAATGATGCTGAAAATACAGCTGCGCATCACAGGAATAAATGACATTTGACTATAGATTCACATAGAAAACAGTCATATTGAAATTGTAATAATATTTCACAATATTACTGTTTGTTTTATCCAATAAACGCAGCCTTGGTGAGCAGAACACATTTAAAAAAAAATTGAATTGTAGTTTGTCAGTGTTTTTCAGACAGTCTTTTGAAATAATTTATCATGTTAAATCGACATCCCTAGTAAAAAACCTTCTTCTGCTCTTTATATGCATAAGCAGCTTCCACGTCTTACAAAAATCCCATCTGTATTTCACCCAGACTTCCATGCATCAATGCTTTTCATAAGACAGGAAGCAGTATTTGCTAGTACATCTATTTCAAAAGCGATCATGTTCTCCTTAAAACTCCAGGGGTCAGTAGATTTATACAGCATGCTGTCTTGACCTCCACAGTGGAGCTGGTAATGATAGATGGACAGTAAGGCAGGAGGCGATCTGTTTGCCTCCACACAGCCAAGATAAATAGCCCAATTTAACCAGCCAAACACTCCTGCCACCGGCCTCGTGGCTTTCTGCCCGCTCCAAGACCAAGACATGAGAGTAATAACACCATCATCTCAAACACACAGTATCAATCATCCATTCAAACAACATTGTGCAAAATCACACTTGAACAACACACTTGAAATACTTAAAGAGACATAAACTGTGATTTGTGCAGAAGTGATGATACAAAACTACAAAACTGTTGTTCCCTATTGATACTTAACTCGTACTGCGTCTGTTTAAGACGCTTTGGGGAAAAACTAATTTTTCTCAGATGACTGAAGCCTTTTAATAATGCAGTTAAACTGGACAGCCATTGGTTTGTGCAGTGTATTAAAAACGAACCAATGACTCGGCAGCAGAGCTGCACAAGCCTATGGCGGTAAAGTCCGCCAGAATGGGCGGGGTCATCTGGCTATATAAGCGGCACATCGCCATAGGATCCTCAGATTTCTTCTCCTTCAGTGATGACTAGTTCATCGCTGATCTACGAGACTAAAAGCCTCTCACCGTAGAATCGCCTTCGCAGCGGATCAAGCTGAACCAGTGACACTGACAGCTTCAAATTGGTGTGTGTGTGTGTTTTACCATGAAAGTAGTCTGCCCCTGTTCATTCGCGGAAGGCGGCCCCACCTCCCCGCTCTCATGTTTCTCTCCTCCCAGTTACCTCGGAGGAAGCAACGTCGAGCTCGCGGGTTGAGCGATCAGGATGAGCAATTCATGCTGGCACACATCATGCGTGCTTGATCTGCCAGTGTGTGTTACACATGAGGATATAGTGCCCCTCGTTACACCGAGCGGCTTAATCCTCCTAGGCAGATCAAAGCAGGACGTTTGCACCTTCGCATTTGTGTGTGAGTCGCTGAGCCCCGCCTCCCCCGCTCTTGTGTTTCTCTCCTCCCAGTTACTCGGAGGAAGAATGTGTTGTCTTTTCATTGTCTTGATCCTCTATTATTGTGAACAGATTGTTGTTGTTGTCTGATCATGACTGCAAACTGTGCCTGTTGTGATTATTGATTTGTCTTCTTAAAATTTACTTTTTTTTTTTTTTGCATCTTATATGCTAAGTTGGTGGGAAAATCAGACAAACATCCAAGGTAGTCAGTTAGGAACAGCTGTAACAGTGCTGTTATATGTCATCCTGATGACTGCATACAAAAAATACCAAAATGATATTTACATGAAAGAAATAATGACACTTGTAATACTTTTATTTAACAAAGCATGCGTTAAATTGATTAAAAGTGACAGTAAAGACATTTATAATGTTACAAAAGATTTCTGTTTCCTGAAAAATATACATATCACAGTTAACACAAAAATATGAAGCAGCATTTGTTTTCAACATTGATCATAATCAGCATATTATGATTTCTGAAGATCATGTGACACTGAAGACTGGAGGAATGATGCTGAAAATACAGCTTTGATCACAGAAATAAATTACAGTTTAATACATATTCCCATAGAAAACAGCTATTTTAAATGTTAATAATATTTCACAATATTACTGTTTTTTTTATTGTATTTTGAATCAAATAAATTCCTTGGTCAGCAAAAATAACCTTACCAGTGTTTGATTTCTAGTGTGTGTTGTTGGTGGTTTTAGCTTTGCATCAGGGGTCACTAGGTTTTGGAAAAGAGCTAGTGTTCCTGTTTCTGGAGTTGAGAGTTACAAAATCACATCGTCCCCTGTGTAGACGGCTCTTACACTGCACCGGTGTCACCCTGTCCTGTTCATCGCTCAGATCCTGAACGAGAGTCTCCACCCCTTCTCTCTCATGATGGAGAAGTTTCTGGTTCTAAGCGCGAGTCCCCCGTGTCTCATTAGGAGCTCCACGCCACTGAATCTAAAGGCCAAGCCTGCAGGCAAAGTCTGCGGTGAATCCAGCTTTGTTATGCAGCGGTTTGAGGGGTTTCTCTTTAACAGACATCATAATGAAACAAACCTACAGTGTAAGCGGGGTGAAGTTAAACACGTCCTGGTCGGGTCGCAGAAGCACCATAGTGAGAACTTTCCACTTCCTTACTTCAGCAAATAAAAAATGAATGAGCTTGCAGAAATTTTTGTTTCTGGCACTTCAACTTTTTGATGACCTGTGTTGTAAAATGCCTTTCAGGCGTCTGCGGTGCATCCAGAAAAACAGCTAACAAACAAAATGAAAAAGCTGTCAAGGAAGAAATATCAAATATAGCCTTATTCTTATCATTAGAATTAGGCCTGCAGCAAACTCCTTTGAACGTGTTCATCTCTATGCTTTTAACAGTATGAAGGACAGCGCAGCGAGCAGAAGACAGGCATCACTCATGCTTTATTTTGCACTGAAATGCAACACTGATAAGATAGCAGTACAGTTAATCCTTATAGCTGTTAAGAGTGCACATAAAACAGTTCCTGTCCAGCCTCTTTTTTGTCTTTAATTCCAACTTATTTTCACCTGCAGTCTCTCTGTGTGAAGTGTATTTAAAAACTAAACAAATAAATATTTCATATTTAAATAATATTTTCCACTCAAGAGCACATGAGAGCAGGATTTTAAAATCCTAGCTAAGATCTAAAAGAGTTACTTAAGGTTTAAAAAAGATTCACAATGACACATAACCCAGGATCACATGATCAATAATTGTCAAATTTAGGACCGTCAGTTGATTAAAATCTTTATTTGAAAATTGATTACATTAAAGAATTAAAATCATATTAAATTAATTTCAGGGTCAGTCAGATTTGTTTATAATTTAGTTACAAAAGATGTATATTTCAAATAAATGCTGTTCTTTTGAACTTTCTATTTAGCAAAGAATCCTGAAAAATAAAATACATCACAGTTTCCACAAAAATAGGAAGCAGCACAACAGTTTTCAACTGATAATAATCAGAAATGTTTCTCGAGCAGCAGATCAGCATATTATACTGATTTCTGAAGATCATGTTACTCTGAAGACTGGAGTAATGATGCTGAAAATACAGCTGCGCATCACAGGAATAAATGACATTTGACTATAGATTCACATAGAAAACAGTCATATTGAAATTGTAATAATATTTCACAATATTACTGTTTGTTTTATCCAATAAACGCAGCCTTGGTGAGCAGAACACATTTAAAAAAAATTGAATTGTAGTTTGTCAGTGTTTTTCAGACAGTCTTTTGAAATAATTTATCATGTTAAATCGACATCCCTAGTAAAAAACCTTCTTCTGCTCTTTATATGCATAAGCAGCTTCCACGTCTTACAAAAATCCCATCTGTATTTCACCCAGACTTCCATGCATCAATGCTTTTCATAAGACAGGAAGCAGTATTTGCTAGTACATCTATTTCAAAAGCGATCATGTTCTCCTTAAAACTCCAGGGGTCAGTAGATTTATACAGCATGCTGTCTTGACCTCCACAGTGGAGCTGGTAATGATAGATGGACAGTAAGGCAGGAGGCGATCTGTTTGCCTCCACACAGCCAAGATAAATAGCCCAATTTAACCAGCCAAACACTCCTGCCACCGGCCTCGTGGCTTTCTGCCCGCTCCAAGACCAAGACATGAGAGTAATAACACCATCATCTCAAACACACAGTATCAATCATCCATTCAAACAACATTGTGCAAAATCACACTTGAACAACACACTTGAAATACTTAAAGAGACATAAACTGTGATTTGTGCAGAAGTGATGATACAAAACTACAAAACTGTTGTTCCCTATTGATACTTAACTCGTACTGCGTCTGTTTAAGACGCTTTGGGGAAAAACTAATTTTTCTCAGATGACTGAAGCCTTTTAATAATGCAGTTAAACTGGACAGCCATTGGTTTGTGCAGTGTATTAAAAACGAACCAATGACTCGGCAGCAGAGCTGCACAAGCCTATGGCGGTAAAGTCCGCCAGAATGGGCGGGGTCATCTGGCTATATAAGCGGCACATCGCCATAGGATCCTCAGATTTCTTCTCCTTCAGTGATGACTAGTTCATCGCTGATCTACGAGACTAAAAGCCTCTCACCGTAGTCGCAGCGGCGCAGCGGATCAAGCTGAACCAGTGACACTGACAGCTTCAAATTGGTGTGTGTGTGTGTTTTACCATGAAGCCCCTGTTCCCCTGTTCATTCGCGGAAGGCGGCCCCACCTCCCCGCTCTCATGTTTCTCTCCTCCCAGTTACCTCGGAGGAAGCAACGTCGAGCTCGCGGGTTGAGCGATCAGGATGAGCAATTCATGCTGGCACACATCATGCGTGCTTGATCTGCCAGTGTGTGTTACACATGAGGATATAGTGCCCCTCGTTACACCGAGCGGCTTAATCCTCCTAGGCAGATCAAAGCAGGACGTTTGCACCTTCGCATTTGTGTGTGAGTCGCTGAGCCCCGCCTCCCCCGCTCTTGTGTTTCTCTCCTCCCAGTTACTCGGAGGAAGAAATGGCGAACTCGCGGGGAAGAGCAATAAGGCATGAGTGATTTAATGCCGACAAGCCCCCGCATGCATCACTCTCCATTCAATATCGCTGACAGCTTCGTATTTGAATGCGCCTCTCGCCTGGGTCACGCCCACACTGAGGCTGCGCTCGCTGGGACAGATCGCTCTCACTACGAGAGTTCATGTCTCGCTCTGCTTTGCTCGAGCACAGGTGATAACTCTATCGACGCTTCCTCCTTCGGAGCAAGGCCAAGAGTTGAACTTACTCTGTCCCGTCAGGGCGCTGGAAGTCTATGTTGAGCGTTCCGCCCCGTTCAGGTGGTCAGATCAGCTATTTGTATGCTTCGGTGGCCACACCAAGGGTTGTCTGGTTACGAAGCAGAGACTTCCAAATGGATAACTGACGCTATTATGCTAGCATACTCTTATTTGGGCCTTCTATGCCCCATGGGAGTAAGAGCCCACTCAACTAGAGGCGTTGCTTCTTCCTGGGCCTGGTCTAGCGGTGTGTCCACTGCAGAAATTTGTGTGGCGGCCAGCTGGGCCTCGCTGTCCACATTTGCCAGATTCTATAGTCTGGACATCCCGGCCTTACAGGCACGGGTCCTTTCTGCATAGCAGGGCACTCTGTCGTATGACAACCAGTGCTGGGCATTTGCCTCCTTCACGTACACTCTTGGCCCTCAGTGAGTTCCGAGGCGGTACTGAATTATTTCGGGATGATGATACAAGGCTGGGCCAACCTCTCTGAGTTTAGCCCTACTGCCTTTTGCGGGGCTTCCCTGCAAAATACTTGGTCCCTCTGGGCCCTCTTGGGTGCTTAAGGCAAGTTCAAGTATTAGTCATTCCTCTAGCATAGCACGGCGGGATTATACTGGTTCCCCAAAGCGTCTTAAACAGACGAAGTACGAGTGAAGTATCAATAGGGAACGTACTCGGTTACTAACGTAACCTTGGTTCCCTGAGATACGGAACAAGTACTGCATACTTTGCCGTGCTGTGTAGTTGCACGACTCAGTCGTCGCTTCAGTCAAAGTAACCTGAGGATCCTATGGCAATGTGCTGTTTATATAGCCAGATGACCCCACCTATTCTGGTGGGCTTTGGCGGGCTTTACCTGCTCCGCTGCCGAGCCATTGGTTAGTTTTTAATACACTGCATGAACCAATGGCTGTGCAGTTTAACTGCGTTATTAAAAGGCTTCAGTCATTGGAGAAAAATTAGTTTTTCCCCAAAGCGTCTCAAACAGACGCAGTACTCGTTCAGTATCTCAGGGAACCGAGGTTACATTAGTAACCGTTTTTCAGTTGTATGTTGTTGTTGTTTTTTTTCTAGTAGAAAATATGTTTTAGATTTGAAATGTAAACATCACAGAGAGTTTCACAAGCGGATCTGTAATTCATAAAATGAGAGAAATGGTTAAGAGCCTGAATACTTTTCGTGAGCGGCTGTGTGTGATTTAATATTTTCAGAAAAATGAGTTTGTCCCCATAGTTCAGCACTGAATTATCTGTTGTTTTGTGTGTTGAGCACAGAGCCTGAGGACACAGCAGCAATATCTCACTCATTTGATTATTTCATGAGAGCTCAGCATGAAATCAAATAAGATTCAGCTGTGGCTGTGGGGTATTTTCACCCTCTCTTTCTGTATTTCTGCATGTACGTGGGTTTCATTGCCAACAAATGTGAAGTTATTAATGCATCTCGAGACTAAGACACTAAAAGTGTTGTCTTTGCTTCTCTTGGGCTTCATTTATGGTTTTCCGAGCCTTTACTGAGAAATTCTGCTCTTCTGAGCTGTTTAATTTAATGGATCCTAAAAAGTTTTTCAAATGACAGACATTTGAAAAACTGTGACACAAACCTGCCAAGAGTTGAACTTACTCTGTCCCGTCAGGGCGCTGAAAGTCTATGTTGAGCGTTCCACCCCGTTCAGGTGGTCAGATCAGCTATTTGTATGCTTCGGTGGCCACACCAAGGGTTGTCTGGTTACGAAGCAGAGACTTCCAAATGGATAACTGACGCTATTATGCTAGCATACTCTTATTTGGGCCTTCTATGCCCCATGGGAGTAAGAGCCCACTCAACTAGAGGCGTTGCTTCTTCCTGGGCCTGGTCTAGCGGTGTGTCCACTGCAGAAATTTGTGTGGCGGCCAGCTGGGCCTCGCTGTCCACATTTGCCAGATTCTATAGTCTGGACATCCCGGCCTTACAGGCACGGGTCCTTTCTGCATAGCAGGGCACTCTGTCGTATGACAACCAGTGCTGGGCATTTGCCTCCTTCACGTACACTCTTGGCCCTCAGTGAGTTCCGAGGCGGTACTGAATTATTTCGGGATGATGATACAAGGCTGGGCCAACCTCTCTGAGTTTAGCCCTACTGCCTTTTGCGGGGCTTCCCTGCAAAATACTTGGTCCCTCTGGGCCCTCTTGGGTGCTTAAGGCAAGTTCAAGTATTAGTCATTCCTCTAGCATAGCACGGCGGGATTATACTGGTTCCCCAAAGCGTCTTAAACAGACGAAGTACGAGTGAAGTATCAATAGGGAACGTACTCGGTTACTAACGTAACCTTGGTTCCCTGAGATACGGAACAAGTACTGCATACTTTGCCGTGCTGTGTAGTTGCACGACTCAGTCGTCGCTTCAGTCAAAGTAACCTGAGGATCCTATGGCGATGTGCTGTTTATATAGCCAGATGACCCCACCTATTCTGGTGGGCTTTGGCGGGCTTTACCTGCTCCGCTGCCGAGCCATTGGTTAGTTTTTAATACACTGCATGAACCAATGGCTGTGCAGTTTAACTGCGTTATTAAAAGGCTTCAGTCATTGGAGAAAAATTAGTTTTTCCCCAAAGCGTCTCAAACAGACGCAGTACTCGTTCAGTATCTCAGGGAACCGAGGTTACATTAGTAACCGTTTTTCAGTTGTATGTTGTTGTTGTTTTTTTTCTAGTAGAAAATATGTTTTAGATTTGAAATGTAAACATCACAGAGAGTTTCACAAGCGGATCTGTAATTCATAAAATGAGAGAAATGGTTAAGAGCCTGAATACTTTTCGTGAGCGGCTGTGTGTGATTTAATATTTTCAGAAAAATGAGTTTGTCCCCATAGTTCAGCACTGAATTATCTGTTGTTTTGTGTGTTGAGCACAGAGCCTGAGGACACAGCAGCAATATCTCACTCATTTGATTATTTCATGAGAGCTCAGCATGAAATCAAATAAGATTCAGCTGTGGCTGTGGGGTATTTTCACCCTCTCTTTCTGTATTTCTGCATGTACGTGGGTTTCATTGCCAACAAATGTGAAGTTATTAATGCATCTCGAGACTAAGACACTAAAAGTGTTGTCTTTGCTTCTCTTGGGCTTCATTTATGGTTTTCCGAGCCTTTACTGAGAAATTCTGCTCTTCTGAGCTGTTTAATTTAATGGATCCTAAAAAGTTTTTCAAATGACAGACATTTGAAAAACTGTGACACAAACCTGCTAATAACACACACAAAAAAACAGATTTCAAAGCTGCACTCTAAAAAAAATGATCGAGGGGATCTGTTATCACAACTTAAATAAATGCATGGTTGCAAGTTAAAAATTCTAATTTTATAATTGAATTAAAACTTTTAAGTTGACAACATTATTTGATGAGTTCTGTTGACATGATAATGTTGATCATTACATTAACTTAATATTGTGTGTAATTTAATCTCAAATTTCTGTGTTCATTGAATTTCTTTCAAATTTAATTTGTAGTAACTCAATACAATTGTCTTATTAACTTTGGAAATTAGTTAGTGGATTTCAAGTTCCCAGCATGCTTTGCATAGGACTGGATAAGGATAGTAAATGTTGAAATTATGTGTTTTTTAGTGAAGGGAAAAACCTGTTAGTTAGTTTTTTTGGTTACCATCATGCTGAAGAGTATAGAGAACAAAGGTAAACACGACACTGATTCTATACGAAACAACTGCACTAATGCTGATAAGTAACATCTTACTTGTTAATTAAATATACATGCTAAATAAGTCACGTTTAGTATGTGCTATGATAGATTTGAATTGAAAAAGATAGTATAATTTGGTTCCAGGCCCACAAATCTATTAGTTGGAGCAACTTAATTTTGAGTAATCAACTTAAAAATACATGTGTATGCTACAAATTATTAAGTTCTTTTAACTCAGTATAGTTTATTGGTTGAACATAATTTCATTAGAAGTTGTCATAAGTAAAAAAAAATGTATGCAAACGGTTAACGAAGACTGCAGTGTAAAAGGCGAGTTTAGACAAACTGAATTTTTAGAGGTGGCATAAATGCAATCAATTGTTCTTATCAATTAAACAACAGTACAAAACAAAAAACTAATAAAGAACCAGATCGTTAGACTCTTTTATTACAGACTTCATAAGTTGTAACTCAAAAATAATTGATGCAAACTATTGTATACAATTTTTTGTTGTTGTTGAGCTAACACATTATGTTTGAGGTTTTTTTAGACACTTTTTTTTTCAATTAGAGAAAGAAAAAGATGAAGAATACTGAAGCTTGTATAAAAGAAAAAAAAGTAAATGGCAACATCTATTTCAGAATTCCAAACTTTCTCACAATTATTAGAACGTCTGAGTAATGACATATTGCTACAGAAAAGGCTCTCCAGCAAAATAATTGAAATAAAATCTTTTTTATGTTTGTTTGAATTTTGTTTATTATTATAGTGATACTAATTTTTATTATTTTTTTTTTAGTTTAGTTTAGTTTATAGGTTTTAGTTTATTTAACCATAATAACCATGTCCACAACCTTATATCATTGGGTTGTTGAATGTTGTTTATATAAATATGTGTATGCACACTGAACCATATAACACAGCAGATGTGTCTTCCTCCACTCTCCAGTCTTCTGTCATTTATTGCTGCTTCTGAAACTCTCTTTTCTCTCTCTCTCCCTTTCTGCTGCATTCCCTAATTAGACCGTTCACCTTCCACATTTGCTAAAGAAAGGTTTTGTTTCTTTCCTCTTTGTATGTAAAATGGTCCATATCCACTCGTCACAGAGAACTGCTGAAGGTGAGGAAAAAACAAAAACAGCACAATGGAGAATAGTGGACAGAGAAAACAGGCCACATTTAAAACCATCACAGCTTTCCCTTTCTATCTGAAGATACTTGAATATGAATGATTCTAGTTCCTTAATGCTTCCATGATCCTTTTAGTGCTTTAAAGGAATAAATATTTGAGGGGGGGAGAGAAAATAATAAATATAATAAGAAAATAATGATTAAAATAAATAAATAATTACAATTTAATTATGAAATTATAAAAAAAAAAAAATAAGTGTAAAAAGCGAGTTTACACAACAGAATTTTTAGAGGTGGCATAAATGCAATCCAGTCATTGGTCTTATCAAAACAGCAGTACGAAACAAAACAAATACAATTAAGAGCCATATCATAAGACTAGTTTCTCATTGAATCCGACTGCAGACTTCTATGATTTGCACTGTAGATTCAGTGTTTCGTCCACATTAGTAGAAGAATGCATGTGCAAGAACCATTAAAGGAACCAAATTTTTAACTATAAAAAAAAAAAAAAAAATCTGTAATCTGGGTGTAATAACTCATTGAAAATGAAAATTCTTTACTGATTTTTTTTTTCTTTCTCTTTCGCTGCAGCTCTCAAATTTCATTCTCCATTCGATTTATTCATGTGCATCATGTTTTTCGCAGCTTAGATGTGAATGAAGTCAAACCTGGTCTACATACCATTTTTAATCTGAATGCAATCTATTTAAGACCTTTCGACATAGAGGTTGCCTATCAGTGAATAATAACTTAAAAATGGGTCTGTTTCACACCCAGCGCCATCATATGATGACAGAAATGGTGCAAGAGTCATATGGACTACTTTAAAGGGGTCATGTGACGTTGCTAAAAAGAACATTATTTGGTGTATTTGGTGTAATGAAATGTGTTTATGCGGTTTAAAGTAAAAAAAACCCACATTATTTTCCACATACTGTACATTATTGTTGCTCCTCTATGCCCCGCCTTTCTGAAACGTGTCGATTTTTACAAAGCTCATCGGTCTGAAAAGCGAGGTGTGCTCTGATTGGCCAGCTATCCAGTACGTTGTGATTGGCCGAATACCTCAAGCGTGTGACGGAAATGTTAACGCCCCTCACCATGTGTCCCGGCGTGACGAGACAAAACCAATAAAACCCATTACAAATGAGGCATTTGTTGCATCCAGTGGGGACATAATTACTGATTATAATGACTTATACTGTCTTTTTACGCGTTGCATTGCGTATCACGTTGCGTAAACATGAAACCATGTCTGCATGTGTGATCGGAGAAATGACAAACAACAAGCGCTACTCTACACTGCTCAAAACTCGCGTTTGAATCATCAGTGGCAAATTATTTAAATATAAAAAACGTACTTACAGGCTGTGAGTCAGAAGCGCCAGCCTGTCCTTGCAAAGTTGGAACTGCCCCACTTTATAGAAACAGCCTTTGTGCCACAGAGGCATTGCAGGCTACTGGTTCAGGAAACAGTCCTCATCCATCCTCCATAAAATGTGCTGCACACATCTGAATATTTGGGTTGAAGTGTTCTGGAACAGTGTTGTAAATACAACTTAACCACTGATTTCTAGTCGTGTCCTCTTTTGGAAGACCAAACTAAGTAGTTTCGCTTTCACAACGAAACACACAGCGTCTTCATGACACGGCGGTGGCAACAACAACAGTGAGAATAAAAATTACGCCTTCTTTCTTTGTGTGAACATTTGGGCGGCGTTATGCAAATCTTCCCACATAGTGACATAGATATGTGGGGGCGTGTTAGAACGAGGCGTTTTAGGTAGGCGTGGCTGACTCTTAACTTTTATAAAGAATATCTCTTTGGATTTGAGACTTTAGTCTTTGCAACTTTACAGATCTTCTTTATGCACCAAGAGCTTGTAACACTCCAAAGAGAAAGGAAACATTGAAATCGCATCATATGACCCCTTTAATGGTGCTTCTTGCTTTCTTGCCCTTTTTGAACTAAAAAGGAGTCCATGAATTTGTCAGGTCACTCATTAGATGCATCAATACGCTCTTATCAGAATGACCCCCCACTCAGAAAGGCAGTGTAACCAGAGAAGTAGTAATTGGCTCTATCAGCGGCGTGATGAAGGGAAGTGTTACGGTTGAGCGCCACACATCTGCTATCTATACTGCACACTCAGGTTTCACGCCACTTTAGCAATATTACATTCCGTTACAGGACAGCATGTACAGTTTAATTAGAGCAAGCTTCAGATGGGCCGCTCTCTGTAAGCACAAATTACACTGGCCATGCATAAACATTAACAGAGTCATATCAGATGGTTTTCCTCATTTAATCCCCCCCCCGAGGACAACATGAAAAGTTAGTAAAGTTTTGTGTGCTAGTCCATAATATAGATTTTTACACACTTCCTCAAGAGTTAAACAGGTTGATTGAGTGGTTCTTTGTTCTTTGTGCATTAAAGTCATTTAATGCACTACTAGCTGTGTAAAAGTTTTTGTATTTTATATATACAAAATGGCACATCTAGGGGATCTGGTGCATTAAGAATTACAAACAACAGCCTCTCATTCACAAAATGTGCTTCCAAACACAGAGATAAAGTACAGTTTATCCTCGCGGTGTCCAGCGCTGATGATTCAAATTCATCTGCTACAAGACATGTGTGACTGAATTGATGCAGGTCTTCTTGATATTATTGGCTTGATATAGTACAGCAGATACTTACATAAAATGCTATAAATATCAGTCGTCACTCTATATTTCCAATAATGTGTCTTAGTAAGATGAGATTGAAATGATCCAAACATATAATGCAATGCAATCCAGTGATGATTGAGAGATGAAGAAACAAACGCTCCTCAGAAGATCCTGAGGATCAGATTTGAGACTCTAAAACATGATTGATGGAGAATCAAGTAAAGCTGAGCTGCTTCAGTCCAGTAAGAGTTCATCTGGAGATATTACTAAAAATATCAAAGTTTTTCTTATGTTTGTTTTCATAGCAAAAAGACACGTGAAGCTCCAGCTGAAGATGGACGTTTGTACAATTACACTAAAAGACCTTTTACTTGATGAAAAAGTCTAAACTATTAATCAGACACCAGAAGGCATGTAGTAGATTGTGTGAAACAAGTTTAACAGCAAATTTTTGATCATGCTGATCATTTAGAGACCAAATATGATACAGTGGACTTTATAGGCTTCAGTGAATTCATGCTGATTGCACAGAGCCTCTCCATCAAACCCAATGACAAATGAATGATTTGAGAGAGTGGTATCCATTTACTCAATACAGCATGATCGTGAACAAGTGCAAAGTAATGAATGCGTCCAGCTCATGATTTATTCTGAGAGAGGTCATTAGTCGTAATGCCACAGCTCAGGCGCGCGCTACACACTCCATTACAGTCAGCAAGGGTCCCGCTTAAAAGCATCCTAACAAGATTATATTGCAAACCATTTTGGAGCCGCTGGTTTTATCGTCCTTAGATCAGCATGACATGGGAATTCACTGCAAAAGCATTTTTTAATGGACATGCTCAACTAAAAATGACCATCCTGTCATCGTTTACTCAAATCTGAACATTTTGAGAGATGCTTAAAGCAAAAAAAAAAAACATTTTGTAGTGACCAAAGGCCGTGTTGCTGTTTTTGTTAACTAAAACTATTTAAAATGTGTTTGGAAATTTAAATTAAGCTTAAATTAAATAAAATATAAATATTAGATATAAATATTACAATATAAGTATATTGAACTAAACTTACAAAAACTTACAAATTTGGCAACTAAGTGAAATATGTTGAATTTATTTAAATACATGAACTAACTTATTTAAATAAATGGCTTAATAAGTTATACAAATAAATAAATTACTAAAAACTACCGCTAAATAGAAATAAAACATAAATAAAAAAATAACAAAAGCACATGAGCACACTTTAGAAATATAAAAATGAAAGCTAATTCAAAATAAATACTAAATAATAATAATAAAATTATAATAGTAGTAAAATAACACAGGTGAGAACAACTGTCAAATAAACAAATAAATAAAGTATGGAAAATAAAAAGTATGGACTACTCTTTTTTGCTTTTTAAAACAGTCGTGATCACTCTGTGTTGTTGTATGAAAAAGAACTGAAGGAATTTTGATTCTTCAAAATGTTCATTATTTTCACACAAAAATTATTTTAATTATTAGTTTTTTTAATCTTCAATCTTATAATCTTTCAGTAAGATGGATTTCTCCAGCCTGCTGTGTGATTTTACAAAACATGAACAATGAACAAATCAGTTCATTTACTGTATACTGAAGTCTAAGCAGGTATTCAGGTGTGTGTGTTTGTTCGTTCCTCCTGAGAACAGAAGGTAAACGCTACACTGAAGTAATTAAAAGCAGTTCGTTATAAATCTCCCACATACTGCTGTCGACAGGCTGAGTAAACCTGTGTGTGTCTCGAGGGCAGAGAGACGCGGAGAGCAGGACACACTGTTCACATCACGGAGAGCTCATACCTATCTTGAAATAAGTCTGATAATGTCAGCGTGTGTGTCTCTGTATGGGCCGTGTGTGATCATTACTCTCTCTCTCATGCACCACTGATGCACATCTCATTACCAGATGCTTAATAACGTGTGTCGTGACGCTCCAGACCCTCTTTTCTTTATGAGTTCAACCAACACTCATTTGTTCTGGTGCAAAACATTTGTTCTTTACACTTCTTTACACTAGTTATTAAATATAGGCAGGGCAAAAATCAACACTTGCCAAGCAAATATAGTAATAGCTGGTTTGTTTGCCAGTAACACTTTTTGCAATATAATAAATGGTTGATTTTAAGGGCTCATATTATGAGAAATCAAATCAGGGTTGTTATAGTGAACTAAAACTAAAAAATTTTTTTACTTATGATGACGTAAAACATTAATTAAAATTTATTTTTTGTATATTATTTTGTTTCAGCTATAGGTGTCAAGGCAACATTTCTCATTATAATTTAGTTTAACTAAATTATAGTTAACTAAAACTATAACTAAAAAAAATGACTTTTTTTTCATTTCAGCTAGTTGCCTAGGCAACATTTCTCATTTTAATTACGTATATATATATATATATATTCAATATATTGAAATGAAAATGGAGAATATAAAATAAAAACTGATTCAAAATATTGATAAATACTACAATAAATACTATAAACAATATAGTAATCTTAATGATACAAAAAAAAAAACACTGAAAGTATTAAAATAACTAAAACAAAACAAACCAAAACTAATAAATACAATTAAAAACTTCATGGACATAAAAAAAAACTAATAAAAATGACATACAACAAAATTTAAACATTAACTAAAATTCAATTGAAAACAGAATATATAAATATATCTAAACTAAAATAAAAATAATCTAAAATATAAAAATCTATAAATCTAAATACATAAAAATAAATTCAAAATATGAAGAAAAATATAATGGTAAATTAATTATACTAAAATAACACTGAATTAAATGTACATACTTTAAAACAACACATTTTAGCACTCAAAACAGTCTGCCAAAATGGCTTGTTCTGGAGTGCTTGGTATTCTGACATCAGAAAACGAAACATTACTCTGTGACTGCCCTGATTGACACATCCAGACACACATGCACTACTAATCACCGAATTATAGTCAGTTATACTTCTCCCTGAATACATTCTCACACAAACAGCAACAAGAGAGCTGATTCTTGACAACATGCCAACAGACAACAGGGGAGAAAGGCTCGCGGTTGTTGTTGTTTTTGCTTTTTTTGCACTGAGCAGGAAACATAAGAAAAAAAAGAGATGAAAATGTGAACGAGAGTGCTCGGGCAGACGTGCAGTTCGATGTTTTTTTTGGAGAAAAAAAAGCCTTTCCTCATGCTGTTCATTGGTGCTCTTGTGCAACATGCGGTTTCGCAGTTTGAGTATAGTGTGCACTTGACTTTAAAGACACTAGCCTATACGTAGAATTCAGAAACCCTTGTTATTAACTGCAGCCAGCAACTGCTTGTGCTCGCATTCGTGCACACTTAAATAACAAGAGACTGAACGTGATTCAAGGCACCAATATACTCACAGTGAAGTTCTTTTTTGCTCTTTGCTTAGAAGTAAAAATTAGTTGGAAGTACCTTTGCAGCTACATACTGTTAACGAACATCCAGACGCCGTCCACACTGCTGAGAGCACATGTTTAGATGAATATGTAAATATGTGCGGTGGGCTTTCCTCAATAACAAAATAAACGCACAACAAAAATGACAGCAGTGAGAAAGCAGCCATTAAAGGGTTAGCTCACCCAAAAATGAAAATTAGGCTGCGTTTTACTCACCCCCGAGGCATCCTAGGCGTATATGACTTTCTTCTTTTTTACAACTGCTGGCGCAAGCTAGCTAAATAATGATTATTACGTTTTGAATAGGGATATTTTTCTTAAAAAAACGCATCGATTCGCTACAGGAGGCCTTTGTTCACCCTCCGCAGCCGTGCGAGACACTTTTTTTATGGAAGGGCGCTTTTTATTTCACTTCTTTTGGACTGAACGCCCGCTGAGTGGCATTAAACAGCTTGAAAGATCAAAGACAATTTTTAATATAACTCCGACTGGATTCATCTGAAAGAAGAAAGTCATATACACCTAGGATGCCTCGGGGGTGAGTAAAACACAATTTTAATTTTAATTTTTGAGTGAACTAACCCTTTAAGAAAGCATCTGATCATAGTGATGTGGACATGTTTGCTCCAGCTCTGCAATTGTTCTTGAAGTTTCTTTGCAAGCTGTTCACACATTGTCAATAAAAAAGTGATTTATGCATGACAATTCTTACATATATCTAAATAAAAGCGCCATTAAAGGCACAGTAGCAAACAGTTTATAAAGTTGGCATGAAACGGATGTTTCAACTTTATTACTACTATATTGTGACAAATTTGAGTAAAATCGTTAGCAAACAAACATTAAACAGTACTTTACAGAACATTGGATTTTATTTTAATAGAAGAATTTTTCTTCTAAAAATTACTTGGAATAATCAGTTGAAATAGTTGAAAATTCTGATATTAGAATAGAACTAAATGCTGTTTAGGTAGCAACACACTTTTGAAACAACACCACTGTATATGGTAACATCCTGTAAAGTGACAGTAAAAACAACTCAGTCTCGTAGTTTGTAACTATTTTTCATTTTATGAATTTTTATTTCTATGTTTCAGGATACGATCTGCTACATCCCAAAGACAGTTACGTTTAGAGGTGGGGTTAGGGGCAGGCTTTCGTGATTCACATCATACAAATTCATACAAAATCACCACCTTTTAAACTAGTTACATTTTCCCATGAGATTGGGTAGGTAAAAACTAATTTACAGTTCAAATAAAAAAGTTTTATGAAGCGATAAACCTCACATTTTAGCCTAATAAATGATTATCTGTGTTATATATAATTGGTCTGAACACAAACAGCAGGAGGGCCGAATGAAAATACTATGATTTATGCATGACAATTCTTACATATATCTAAATAAAAGCGCCATTAAAGGCACAGTAGCAAACAGTTTATAAAGTTGGCATGAAATGGATGTTTCAACTTTATTACTACTATATTGTGACAAATTTGAGTAAAATCGTTAGCAAACAAACATTAAACAGTACTTTACAGAACATTGGATTTTATTTTAATAGAAGAATTTTTCTTCTAAAAATTACTTGGAATAATCAGTTGAAATAGTTGAAAATTCTGATATTAGAATAGAACTAAATGCTGTTTAGGTAGCAACACACTTTTGAAACAACACCACTGTATATGGTAACATCCTGTAAAGTGACTGTAAAAACAACTCAGTCTCGTAGTTTGTAACTATTTTTCATTTTATGAATTCTTATTTGTATGTTTCAGGATACGATCTGCTACATCCCAAAGACAGTTACGTTTAGAGGTGGGGTTAGGGGCAGGCTTTCGTGATTCACATCATACAAATTCATACAAAATCACCACCTTTTAAACTAGTTACATTTTCCCATGAGATTGGGTAGGTAAAAACTCATTTACAGTTCAAATAAAAAAGTTTTATGAAGCGATAAACCTCACATTTTAGCCTAATAAATGATTATCTGTGTTATATATAATTGGTCTGAACACAAACAGCAGGAGGGCCGAATGAAAATACTGTTTCAGTTTTTTGGAAAAGCAGAAATATAGTGGTTACTCCTGTACATGAAGCAGCACTGCATGTGCTTATAAACACTACTGTATTAGGCATCAGATAAGATGAAAAGAAAATGCAATCAGAACTTTTCTGAATAGGGTCAGTCATATAACACCCTTTTTTTCATATCATAACAGCAAATTTCACTGAAAGGCAATGAGTTTGCAAGCATTAAAAAGAAGAATTAAAAAAGGTAGATGAATTGTTTATAATAAGATGCATTAAGAAATTAAAACAGTCAATTTTGATTTCACGCTGACTTTAATATGAAAGAGAGGGTGGAATGAGGAAGCTAAATCATGAGGTGTTCGCTGCATAAAGCATTGACTAAGAAGATTATAGGTAGTGGATCTAAGGGGAAACTATTACATAATAAAAGATGGAAGTCTGCTCTTGTTGTTGCTGTTGACAGTCAAGCATTGTGAGCCGTTACATGGCATTTGCATTTCTGGTAATGATGCCCATGAGCAAAGTTTACTGCATGACCTTTCCCGCAGAAATAAATACATACAGTACTTTAACTTCCAGTAAATTCACTCGAGAATCAGTGGATAAAATGTAATTGTGGAACCTGTATAGAATAACTAATTACATGAATAAATAATATGAGACCATTTGTTTTCTGAATATTTATATTTATATTATATTTGACATTTTTTTTGTTTACTTTGACCAGGTTTAATGGCCCTTACAAATTATTTTGGCTCTCCATGACTTCCAGAACATAAAATGAGCTGCTCTTGTTTGGATATGAAAGAAAAATATTTGCAGGGTGGACCTATCTGTCTCTCTGTTAGCACTGTCTGTCTCTGTGTCTCTTTCTGTCTGTCTGTCTGTCTCTGTGTGTGTGTGTGTGTGTCTGTCTCTGTCTGTCTGTCTGTCTGTCTGTCTGTCTGTCAGTCTGTGTGTCTGTGTGTGTGTGTGTGTGTGTGTTGCTGTTGACAGTCAAGCATTGTGAGCCGTTACATGGCATTTGCATTTCTGGTAATGATGCCCATGAGCAAAGTTTACTGCATGACCTTTCCCGCAGAAATAAATACATACAGTACTTTAACTTCCAGTAAATTCACTCGAGAATCAGTGGATAAAATGTAATTGTGGAACCTGTATAGAATAACTAATTACATGAATAAATAATATGAGACCATTTGTTTTCTGAATATTTATATTTATATAAATATTTGACATTTTTTTTGTTTACTTTGACCAGGTTTAATGGCCCTTACAGATTATTTTGGCTCTCCATGACTTCCAGAACATAAAATGAGCTGCTCTTGTTTGGATATGAAAGAAAAATATTTGCAGGGTGGACCTATCTGTCTCTCTGTTAGCACTGTCTGTCTCTGTGTCTCTTTCTGTCTGTCTGTCTGTCTCTGTGTGTGTGTGTGTGTGTCTGTGTCTGTCTGTCTGTCTGTCTGTCTGTCAGTCTGTCTGTCTGTGTGTGTGTGTGTGTGTGTGTGTGTGTGTGTGTGTGTGTGTGTGTGTGTGTGTGTGTGTGTCTGTCTTTGAGCTGGATGATGATGAATGTGGGTTCAGGACTGCCACACAAAGCAGTTCCTAAATGTGATTATTTGTTTAGTTTCTCACTTTTATGGAAAAAGCAATATTCAGTGTTTTCAGCCGCTTATGCTTTAGCATAATGAGGTATGAAATATGCTTTTCCCCCCTGACCTGTCCCATGCCAACATTTATTTTGCCCAAAGCTTGAACAGCTTCAACAGAAAAACAAAATTGACAACTTTTTTTTTCAACAGCTTGTTGATTTTTTTTAGAAGCTGAATTTCTTTCTGAAGAAAGAAGTAAAATCTCTAGCAGAAATTATTGTAACAAATTAATGTTTTTTGTTTGTTTGTTTTAAAGTGGGATGCCTATATGTCACGGTGCCCACACACGAGGAACACGGGAACGAAGGAGCGAGGAAACACGGCGATGAAGTAACTCAAACTTTATCAACTTTATTAACAAAGGCTGGGGATCACAGGACTGGACACATCAGGATGACAGAATGACATTTAACGACTGAAAGGACAAGAACTAGAACACACTTTAAATACACAGGAACTGATGAGGGGAAGACAAGGGACACCTGAAACTAATAAGACAATCAACATAGGAAACACATGGGAACAATGAATTCAAAACACGAGACAGAGAAACTGGACGACGGAGCACATAGGGAACAAAGACACACACAACACCTGGCCCAGAGCCTGACACTATATTATGGAAGCCCATTTCCGCCACTGAATAAAAAATAAAAGAGGTAATTGCGACTTTCTATCTCACAATTCTGACTTTGTTTCTCAGAATTGCGTGATAAAAACTGACTGTGAAAAAAGTCAGAATTGTGAGATTAAAAGTCAGAATTGTAAGATATAAATTTATTTTTTTTTAAATTCAGTGGCGGAAACGGGCTTCCATACTATATGCCTGTTTTCAGTGCAGAATAAATAAATAAGGTAATTGTGACTTTTTTGTTATCTGAGAAAAATCTCAGAATTGTGAGATATCAATTTAAAATTGTGAGATAAAAACTAAGAACTAAATTTTTTGGTTTGTTTGTTTTGTGCTGGAAACAAAAAAAGTCAGAACTGTGAGATGTAAACTTGAGATGTAAAAGATGTAAAAGTGAGATGTAAAAGATGTAAAAGTGAGATGTAAAAGAAAATCTGAATTCTGCAATTTGCAATTTTGAGAAAAAAAAGTCAGAAATCTGAGATTAAAAAGTCCTGATTCATTCATTCATTCATTTATTATATATATATATATATATATATATATATATATATGTATACTGTATTTATTAATTCATGTTCATTCATATTACATTAACTAATATAAATTTATACAACTTGAAATACACTGTAAATATATATTAGCTAATAAATGCTATAAAAGTATTGTTAATTAGGTAACACTTTCTTTTAAGGACCAATTAGTTGCTTATCAGCATGCATAGTACTAGAATATTGGCTGTTTATTAGTAATTATAAAGCACATATTAATGTCTTATTCTGCATGACCATATTTTTGATCCCTTAATCCTTAAACCCCATACCTAAACTTAACAACTACCTTACTAACTATTAATAAGCATTTGGAGTTTATTGAAGCAAAAGTAGTTAATAGTTAGTTAACAGTTAGAATTGGTCCCCAAGCTAAAGTGTGACTCTTAATTGTTAGTTCAAGATACATAATGTTAACAAATCAAACCTTGTTGTAAAGTGTTAACAGGAAAGAAAATTACTAAGGTCAAGATCTTGTATGGTGATAAAATCAACCCAATCTCATGAAAGTGCGTATAAATAGTACGCCAAATAAAAACGAAAGCTTGTGGTATTGATACGCAAAAATGGACTTTGGCGTGTATATGCTACGCGATGGGTAGGTTTAGGGTTGTGGGGTAGATGCGTATCATACGTACACGAAAACTGCGTATTATATGCACGCCAAACACATGCGTATCATATGCACGCCAAAGTCCATTGTTGCGTATCAATACCACAAGTTTTCGTTTTTATTTGGTGTACTATTTATATGCATTTTCATGAGACCAGGCTCGATAAAATATATACTCTGCACAGTTTCAAAGATCAGACTCTGCTTATTGATTTAATTTTCTTTTTATGTCAGATGGAATTTCAGCAATATTTGAACCACCTGTTATTTTACCCACAAAGTTGTCAAAAAGGTCAAAATCCCTAATGAAGGTGCACTAGGCAGAGCAATGAGAAATTTAGTTTGAGTCAAGTCAAGTCATCACCTTTATTTGTATAGCGCTTTATACAATACTGATTGTGTCAAAGCAGCTTTACAGAGTCAACCAGGAAAATAGATGGTCAATGATGCAAGAAGAGAATAACAGAGTCATTTTTCAGCTAAAGTCAGTTCATTGATGATTCAGTGATGTCATCATTCAGTTCAGCTTCAGTGTCTGTGCAATCAGTCAAGCGTCCCCAACTAAGCAAGCCAAAGGCGACAGCGGCAAGGAACCAAAACTCCATCGGTGACAGAAATGGAGAAAAAACCTTGGGAGAAACCAGGCTCAGTCGGGGGGCCAGACGAAACCGGCATGGTGTGGTTTAATTCCAGGCTGCATCACAGGTGCAGAGGTCTTGTCTGGTTCCCGTGGTCTTGTGCCGATGGTCGTCGAGGTGATGAGGTCTTCGCAGGGGATCTGTCTCCGCTGACATTCAGGGTTGTCGAGGTCGTCTCTATGTGCTGATCCACCATCTGGACTGGATACAGACCGGATCTGGTGGCTACGGTGACCTCGGAACAAGAATGTAAGAGACTAATATTAGCGTAGATGCCATTCTTCTTACGATGTAGCGAGTACATCGGGTGTTATGGGAAGTGTTGCCGGTTCCGGTTAACCTAGTTAATGCAGCCTAACAATCCTTTAACGGATTTGAATTATAGAAATGCGATAGTGTATTATGTGTATGCCAGGTTAAAGAGATGGGTCTTTAATCTAGATTTAAACTGCAAGAGTGTGTCTGCCTCCCGAACAACGCTAGGTAGATTGTTCCAGAGTTTGGGCGCTAAATAGGAAAAGGATCTGCAGCCCGCAGTTGATTTTGATATTCTATGTATTATCAAACGGCCAGAGTTTTGAGATCGCTGCGGACATGAAGGACTAGAACGACTATAACCGTGGAACCGAAATAGGGCCATACATACTGTAGTAGAGAATCTTAATGAGTAGCAAAGCTGCGTGTGCTCAAACTCCACGACAAATTTGAAAAAGATGTGCTGTGACATCCTATTATACTTATTAAAGGAACAGTTTTCCCAAAATAAACATTTACTTTCCCTCGTGTTGTTTCAATAGCATGCTATTTACAGGACAGAATGTGAGAGCTGCTCTTTTTCATAGAAAGAAAGTAGATGCTGATTTAGTATGTCAAACTCCAAATCAGACTTTAAAGTAGACTTGTGCACTATATTTCATGTCTTCTGAGTCATACAATAGCTTTGTGTGAAGAAGACCAAAATTTAAGCGGAAAAACATTTTAGACTGAAATCATATCAGTCTGATATTTGCGAAGTCAGACTAACAGAGAAAATGTGATAATAGCTTTGTATACACGGTAATCAGATTACAACTGGCCTTGGCGCTGAGCATTTGTGCTAAAAGACAGAGGTGATGCACAAACCTTCAAAACTGATAATGCATTGTGTCATGTATACTTAAAGACTGTAGCTTGATTTTAACTGTGTGTGTAAATTAAAGACGTTAGGCAGCATTTGTGCATGAATGCACCTCCACAAGAAACCGTTTAACTGTTTCTCTGTGAAACATTATGCAATGCACTACCACACTTCAAAGGTTAACGTGTAGGTATCTTGCAATCGAGTTCAATTAAAAATAGAAATCTCAAATACCATGACATGACGTACAGTACCCTAGAAATGTGGCTGCGGCGTGTTGCTATCAGCGCAGTACTTGACGGTGGGTTGAGGGCTCTTGTGAGATGGGCTGAGCTGGGTTTGTGCCAACCGTAAAGATCAACATCGTTATGTCAACAGAACTCATCGGCCCATATGGAAATGTAATATATGGCATATTTTTCCCTATATCAAGACTCAAGAGTGATATGTTAAGGCGATATAGAATTTTTACATTATCTGGGTAGATGAAGATATAAGTTTATAACATAAATAAAATCCCCATAGTAAATTGTGAGCTAATAATATCTATACAATATTATTATTTTTATATTGTATTATATGTAGAAACCACATGTATGCATGCATATATATATATATATATATATATGTATGTATATGTATATATTTAGAGTGCACGTAACAAAGGCTGGAAATGGAATTAACATGCACTCACTAAAAATCAAATGTGCATTCCGATCATCATTAATCAAACTCATTCAGCTTGGAATTACAGTTCTGCTATGGTTGACCTTTCCTTCTTTTCTGGGTATTATTTCAAGGGTTGAGAACAGTGTTTTATCAGAATAAATGAAGGCCATTCTTTCCTTTCTGCAGGCACATGTCTCATTTTGTTCTCATGTTATCCCAGTGGAGTCCAGAGAACTGGCCGCATTGGACTGCCAAGGCTGTCGACTCGTATTTGTCTTCATTTATTTTTACGCTCATTTAATACAACTCAGCAGGGAGGGATGAACATCTTTTCACAATATATTCTCAAAGCTTTGCAGAATCATCCTTTAACAAACATTCATAAAGAAAAAAACTCAAAAACACAAAGATGATGTTTAGATGCTGACAATGCTTAACTTGTAAAGATGATGATAAGGGAAAAGAAAGATGAGTCTTGAGTCTAGACTTTAACTGTAAGAGTGAGTTCCAAATATTTCCAGGTTATTCCAGAGATGATTTTGCAACCATGAGTGTGCCAGATTCCGTCATGATAGAAGATCAGAACAGTGAAGCTAGAATTACTAAATGCCTTGATATGATCAAAGACTTTAAAAGCTGCATTTTGAACCAACAAATTGTTGACTGAGTCTGCAGGACATCTAGCCAGTAATACATTACAGTAATATAAGTTTTCATAACTGAGCAATTCTTTTAAGATGGAGAATGCTGTTCAATAAATACTGGAATGTGGTTCCACGGGGATTTTAAAGGGATTGTTCACCCAGAAAATAAAATTCCATCATCATTTATGCTACGTTTACACGACAACGATGTAGTCAAAAACGGAAACGTTTTCCCTTGCGTTTTTACAAAATGATTTGCGTTTACACATATCCACAAAAACGGCCAAAAACGCTGTATTATGTATGCCAGGCCAGTAGTTGGCGCTGTCACCTTGTTAGTAAACAATACCTGTAGGGAAGTGACGATTATATGATGTATATGATGCGTCTCCACTGTTGGTTGTAATATTGGTGAATTAAATCCACACTTTGCTGAAGAAGCGTTAGCAAACTCTTGAGCAGCAACAACAGTACCACGTACTCCGCCATTGTTGTGTACGTTTGTTCATGCTTGCCTTTAAAATCGACACGTACTGCACATGTCTACATACCTAACATGTACTACAAACAAAAACAAACCCTAACCCTAACACGTACTACGCACGCGCATGACGTCACCATTTTCAAAGATTCCCATTTTGGGTGTTTACACGGAAACGATAACGGTGGCGTTTTCAAAAACTTGCACTTTGAAACCCGTTTTCAAAAATATAAGTTTTCAGTCCCCAAAATGCCGTTGTCGTGTAAACAAACAGGCAAAACGCATCAAAAGTTTCCCGTTTTTGGCTGAAAACGTTGTCGTGTGAATGGCCCTTTAGTCACCATCAAGTTGTTCAAAGTATATTTCTTTTATCAATTGATTTCAAAATAAGATATTTTGAAGAGTGTTGATAAGCAAACAGTTGACAGTACACTTGAGGGTGAGTAAATGATAACTTTAAACTCAAAATTGTTCATAAAATCATGATCTATGGTCACAAACATCACAGTAAATACATATACATTTGGGGTACATTACAGCGATATCCCAGGTTCTGGAATGCATAACTGTATTAAGTTTAAATTTAAATGGTTGACTATTAAATGTAATCATTATATTAATTGGTAAAAGCAAGTAAGAGCAAAACTATCTGTTTGTCCAACGGGACTGTTTGGGAGAGATGAAGGATAAAGTGTTACAATATTTATTAAATTCTGTTGAATGATGGCAGTGGCACATAAACTACACTCTTTAATTTGAATAAACTAAATAGGGGTTTTAAATTTGTCCACTACTCGTGTTTGGCCATTATGGACTTAACTTCATATGATTCGCTTGGTATAACCTGTCCTGATTTATGTCTGTGAAATCATCAGTACTTATTACTTTTCAATGGACAAAAATTGACGACAAAGTCTACACATAGTACATCCTCTTCCTGTGGGGTTAATAAGCTTCAGTGTGGACCAGACTCTGTAACATTTCACTGCTATGCGAGCCCAGGCAAGCCCTAAAGTGAATGTCAGTCACATGCTGTATGCAGGCTATGTATTCCCGTATAGTGCATTCAAAATAAATGGACACCTGAAAACAGGTGGCAACACAGCAGGGACAAAACAGCTGGGAGTGAGAAATGGAAAAATGAATAGCAGTGTCAAAAGATGTCATGTTTGGAAAAAGTCTAAGTTTGCTGAAATATCCAATGCTGCTTTCATCTATTTGGAGTCCAGGTTTAATATGCACAAGGGGTTATTAAGAGGCTGCAATGGCAAAGTGAAAGCACCGGCCCTTCCAATGGACAAAAATTGACGACAAAGTCTACACATAGTACATCCTCTTCCTGTGGGGTTAATAAGCTTCAGTGTGGACCAGACTCTGTAACATTTCACTGCTATGCGAGCCCAGGCAAGCCCTAAAGTGAATGTCAGTCACATGCTGTATGCAGGCTATGTATTCCCGTATAGTGCATACAAAAAAAATGGACACCTGAAAACAGGTGGCAACACAGCAGGGACAAAACAGCTGGGAGTGAGAAATGAAAAAATGAATAGCAGTGTCAAAAGATGTCATGTTTGGAAAAAGTCTAAGTTTGCTGAAATATCCAATGCTGCTTTCATCTATTTGGAGTCCAGGTTTAATATGCACAAGGGGTTATTAAGAGGCTGCAATGGCAAAGTGAAAGCACCGGCCCTTCTTTAAAGGTTCTCCTGCCCTACCAAGCATGTCTGAGCTAGTTAATAAAAGTCTGCCGAGAGTCACCCACTGCATAGCAAGCACATGAGGTCGAGATTGTCACCGTGGAAACGTGAGATAGCAAGCACCTGTTCCTTCCCTGCAGAGGGGCGACCGAGGCCCGGCCTCTAGGGAAGGTGTAGCGATTCCTTGGAGTGTCATCGGCTGCCAGATTCAACCCAACACAAAGAGCCGCATCTCGTACAACCATCAAGCTCCTGCTCAGCTCTGCAGGCAAACGATGTCAACCAACCATTGAACAGAGCTGATGGTGCTGGTACAAATGCTTACCATGCGAGATTTTAAATCGGGAGAACTTGGAAGTAGTAACTCAAAAACCCCAATCAGCCAATTCTGAAGAAACCAGAAACAAACATATGAGGTTATAATGCAAACACGCTAGGCCAGAAACATACTGTGCAAGTACACAAATGGGAATGCTTGGTCGACACGTTGCATTATGCTGATTGTTTTGGTCTGGTGGTAAAACGGTTTCAAGTGGAGTTACTTTCAGATGTGAAACAGATTATCTTTACTTACCTTATTCTGGAGGACGTTTACCTGCCTAATAGCGATGCCAAGATCAAGGGTGCAATTCCTAAGTAATGCACATACTGATACATTACATTCCTTGAATGCTAAATGAATAATGTACGGTTAACTCCATTGACCTCGCCATGACATCCAAACCTGGAATACGGTTCAAACGCAAATCACTACAAATCTACAGCAGACAAAACAAGGATCATTTTTGGTGTTAAGCTACAGTACATCACAATAACATTTAGCTCATCATTCAAAGCTAAAAGACAGAAGGCAATTGTTTGGATAAAATGACGTATAGTCACACAAAGTTTAATAGAGATTAAATGTATATTTGTGCTGTTGTTTGGATGGGCCACAAGTATCTCATATAGCACCCAGCTTAGGTTCTGAATGAAACCTATAAAATCTCACAGCTTCCACATTATGTAAAATGTAGTTCTGTTCGTATCATTTCAGCCGTCTATTGCATTCTAAATATTAGTGTGTCACATAGTTTAATAATTCATATTTCCTCATTGCTTAATGTTTAATAACCAACCACTGCCTGAGTGCTATGGAAAGAAAATAAAAAAAATTTCAATTCTGTTGTCTAACATACTTGCAAGTACTGTACAACAGAATTCTGAATGAGATTTTTTTTCCCCTGTTGGAAACTGACTGAATCACGAGAAGGGAGAGTTACGCAAAACACTGGAGTGAGGTGGTTTAAAGGGGAGGGAAATGTGACGTCAGCTGAGAGAGATAGCAAAATCATTACACTTTGATAAAAATGATGAAGACAAATTGCTTTTTTTTGGAATAACATGCCCGACCAGACCAGGAAATGTGCATTAAGAAGCCCATTTGGATTTCAGTGCTTCTCAAGCATAAACATCACAAATAACAAGATACTAAATGCTGGTTATTATATCTGTTGTAGAAAACGAAGCGTTTGAGAGAGGCGGGGCATAGAGGACCTACAATAATGTACAGTATTTGAAAAATAATGTGTGTTTTGAACATTAAAGCATGTCAACATATTCTGTTACACCAAATACACAAAATAATGATCTTTAAAAAAGCATCATATGACCCCTTTAATACAAAAATAATCTGTCTCAGTAGCAATAAAAATTACTACAATTATTATACACATATAAAAAGTCTGTCTCATGTAATGATAAATTCTGAACCTAAAATCACTGGACTGGAGAGAAAAGATCAGTGCAAGACCTTTAATTCAACAGGGCATCCCCTAGAAAAGAGTTGATCTATGTCCAGCCAACAAATGTAAACCAATAAATCATCATAAAAAAGTGGATATTGCCATAATTTTACATCAATAAAAAAAATACATAAATACATGCATGGCAGTCTGAATAGTTTTTTTGCAGGAGAAATGAACTAAGCTATAAAAAATAACATTACGGTATGTTCTTACATTTTGCAAAAGGACGGGTTACTCTGTAATTTCAGACTTTTCATCAGAAAAGACAGACTCCCTCCACAGTCCCATCCATTGTGCTTTTATAAAAATGGGAAATATGAATTCTAAACGTATGCACTTGATGTTCTTGATTCATACGCGTTACTGGACAACATTGTAGCAACACACCGGCATATATGAATGAGCCTGCAGCGAGCATAACAGGGTTGACGCTTGCAGAATCCAGTTAACGTCCTATCCGACGAAAAATAATGCATGTCACTGCAAACCTCTAGTTATATATGTATTCATGCAAAGCTAGCGTCTGATCATTGCGTGCCAGTTGTGCAAGCCAGTTCTCCAAATGTGTCTCGTCACACATCGGAGTTGAGGCTGAGGTTGGCTAGCTGCGGGTCAGAGTTGATCTCGTATCTGTAATGGTATCCCTCCATATGATCTCTGCACGCGTCACGGATATTGTACATCCACCCCTTGATCCCTTTCCTGTTAAGGTAAAGGACCAGAAGGAAGATGACCCCAATGAGGGCAAGAACCATCCCCAAGAACACATAGGAGGGCTCCAGCACACGGTCCATCGCGTCTCCGGCGTTGCTCCAGCACGAGAGCTGTGATTGTATCAGGGTTAAAAGTGGGGCATTTTTTAGTCTAGCCGGGTCAGAACAGGTTAGGTTGAATCTGTCTATCACAAACTCATGTTTCGCCAACCAAATCAACATGTCCTCAATATTGCAATCACAGCGCCAGGGGTTTCCCGCGAGTCTGACTCGCAAATCAGGGATCGAACTGAGCTCCTCTAGGGTCACGTTGGGCAGGACTTTCAACGCGTTGTCTCGTAAGTCTATCTATCTATCTATCTATCTATCATGTGTAAGGTATGCCCCGTAAGCCCCGCCCCCACTGCGCTGACGCAAGAGACGGGACTCCCTTGCCAGCTCGCCATGACACTAGCAACCAGCATACAGTGGAGTCCGTCAAACAAGCCATCTGCGATTATCATAACTAACGTGAGAGTTTCCATTAAAATAAGACGTATGTTTGTTTGTGTCTCAAGCGCAAACTGTGAAGCGCTTTTTACTCGCCGAGCCGTCCAATGACAAATAACGATACAAGTCTGCAAGTTGAACTGTCCAATGAAATGTGAGGACGCGTGTCCGATGGGCCAATCAGAATTCGTTTTGCTCGTGCGTCTCCACTCCTAGCACTTACTTGACCGACTAGCTCTGCAGCAGCATATTTACTGTAAAACATCAGGTTTAAAGATGTTTCTGTGGATCTGCCGCATTTGGGAGAACACAAACATGGCCTTTTCTTTCATCTAGCGTCAGGTGAGCGAGCGATATTAGCGCTTTGTCCTTTAATCCGGCAGTGTTTGAGTACATAGTTCAGCCCGGTATGGTTCATTAATATGATGATGTGTCAGTCACTCGACAGTACACACTTCATTACAGACTTAACTCAATATTAAGTGATATACACGATCGGCTCGCGCGATAATGAGTCGAGTATTTCCTCTGGACATTACAGCTCGAGTGTCGCTTGATTGTCAGTGTTATATGTCCCTGACTGACATTACATTCAGAGAGAGAGAGAGGTGGGAGGCAGGGCTGTCCACTATCACCGACCCTCTTCAATATCTACATTAATGAACTAAAATACTCAAAATATTCCAATCAGTCATAGAACCTATTGTAGCACGAATTTAATTGAATTTAATTGAATTGAGAGACAGAGAGAGAGAGAGAGAGAGAGAGAGAGAGAGAGAGAGCGCCTCCAGATGTAAACAAACGGTTTCAACTAACTTATTTGAGCATTATTCATTTAAAGTTTAGAATTTTAGCTGTAGGCTGACAAAATGATCATTAAAATCCAGAAACTGATGCAGTAAGACTGAAGTATTGGGAAGGTGTCAAGCTACAAGTGCAGCACTTCATAATGTTTCTTCAACTATGTGATCTTTTTGTCATTAAGTAACATATTTCACCTTTTTTGGATTGTTTTGGGAAGGTGACATTAAAACTGGCTTGAAAAGTTTACATCATTCAGTCATCTTAAACTGATGCTTTTTTTGTATATATTTTATTGTTTGACCCGACCTAATCTTAAGATATGACCATCCATTATATATATATATTTAAAATATTAGATAACTACGATAATCCGAACAAAATTAGTAGACAAACTACAGAGTTTAAAAGTAGTTTTTAATTATTATTTTTTTATTTCAAGCAGTCTACAAAGTGTCCATGATTAAAGAAACATCCAGTTATGTTATTGATAATTTTGCGTAATTAAATTCGAACTAATCTGAGTGCTTAATTTGGTTTATTATTAATTTTCAGCCTAGTCTAGTCATGAATAAAGGCACAACAGAAGCACTTTGTTGGATCGGGTAAATTCTGCAATTTAATTGCCATTTTGTTGGGAATGTTGTTTAGTGAAGTTGATATTAATGCGCCATGCTTTCTTTCCAGGCACCTTTTGCAATTATGGAGGCTTAAGTGGTGGAGCGTTTTGGGGGGAAGGAGCCTTTCCCCTCAAAGTTGGTGGACTCTTGAATGGACAGTACAGGCTTTGCCTATAGACAGATTACAATCTAACTTATTTTGGAGAAAACTGGAATATATTTGTATGTTTTTGTACAGAAAAATTCGTATTTTCTTTGATGCCGATGATTGTGCCAAAGGTTTTGTGGAAAGTGTTGCTGACATGGTGGATTGAGATGAGCTAGATCTTCACTCTTGGGGCCGCTAGGGTGCCGTGGAACCTCAACACATGCACAAGTCTAGCGCCCTGATTTCCCACTTGAACATATTCCCACTTTTTTGTGTTGTTTTCCTTAATTTATTGCAGTAATTTGAGAAATTAATTCTATGTTAGTCTGAGAAATTTAAGCACGAGCTTGTGGGTGTAGAGGGTGTTTTGGGCTTTTTGGGGTTGTAAGTTAGCGGGTGGGAAACTAAGATGAGTCTGGGAAGCCCAGACTGCACACCTAAGTGCCGCTCTGTGAGGCACGCAGAGGAAGTGATTGCCGCTTTGACCAGCGGCTCGGAGGGCAGTCTGCAGGGCTTTCTGTCCGTCCACTGTCACAATGCAGCTACCCTGCGGGACGAGTTTGGGCGCACGGCTCTGCACCTCGTGGCCTCTCTGGGAAAGTGTGATCTGCTTCAGTGGCTCCTGGACAACAAACATGCCGACATGCTGGCGAAGGACAAGGAATCTGGGTGGACCGCACTGCATCGCAGCGCCTTCTATGGACAAATTCACTGCCTCATGGGGCTCATCAAGGTGAGACTAATATGAGCTTTTCATTGACCAATATCAATATAATGTTTAGAGAGAAGGGTGCCTGATGTGATGTACACCACTGGCCAAAAGTTTGGAAGAATTAAGATTTTTTTGAAAGAAGTCTCTTCTGCTCACCAAGGCTGGATTTATTTGATCAGAAATACAATAAAAACAGTAATACTGTGAAATATTATTATAATTTGAAATAACTGTTTTCTATGTGAATTTCCAGCATCATTACTCCAGTCTTCAGTGTCACATGATCTTCAGAAATCAGTATAATATGCTGATCTGCTGCTCAAGAAACATTTCTGATTATTATCAATGTTGAAAACAGTTTTTACTGTTATTGATCAAAAGTGACACGCTTCAAAATATTAATATTTTAAATAAATGCTGTTCTTTTGAACTTTCTATTAATCAAAGAATCACAACATTTTTTAAAAATACATCCTTGATAAAGTTAAATGACGTGCACAAAATTTAATTGTGAATTATTTTGGTGCTGCTAGAGGCACAGTAACGGCACACTTCACCTTTTAATATATTAATTAAAAACACAAAATGTGCTTTTTTTCATCCAAATCTGTTTTTTTTTTTAAATATCATAATAGTGATAGACTACTTCTGTTAATTTGGCCAAGTGGGTATTATAGTTATGGGTTAATAATCTCCAAATGAGCAAATAATGCCTGATTAAAGGTAGGGTAGGCGATTTCAGAGAGGCGATAGCAAGCTGGCTTTGAAAGCATAAGATCCCACCCTCCCTGCAAATCACTCTCCAAAGCCACGCCTCCTCCAAAACACATGAACACACACAGGCAGAGCAGAGGCTAACCAGCGACACGATGAGAGACGGCGTTGGTAGAGGGTTGAATGTAACTCTGTCAGATTACCTCATATCTCATTTACCGGTGAGAAAACATTACAGTACAAAGCACATAATATTATAATAATGACGCCTTCCATTCTCGCTCGGTCTGTAATCGCGTAATAGAACGCGCTGATGGCGTATCATGTCTGTGCGATCAGGTAGAACAGCCTATCACAGCCCTCGGACCAAGGGATATGATTGGACGAGCATTTTTTGGTCCCAAGCCTTCCACAGACGATATAAATAAATTTAGACCACTTAGCTTAGTGATTGCTTTCGGGATGCAAAGAGACTTTCAGCCAGCATAACGGAAAATGTTTTGGAACCATATTAATTGGCCTGGGTGATACATGAGTCAATCACTGTTGAAAACTACTGCAGATTTTGAAACCCGGTGGACTGTGGAACGCGAGTCACCAGAACAGCTTTATCTTTTCCTCCCCATTCCATTGGTTTAATGGTTTATGTCTTTCATTGCACCGTGTTTATATGTTTGTGTTCCAGCGTGGTGGAGCACTGTCCATCCAGGACAAGGAGGGTCTTTCGGCCCTAGACCTCACCATGAAGGACCGCCCAGCTCACGTAGTGTTCAGAAACACTGGTAAATATGGATTCATTTCCTTATTAATATTTAAGACTGTACCAGTGCTAAAGAAGTATCTGTGATAACTATTAAATGAGTTGCTCAACTTCATATGAAAATTTTGTCCTCATCCATCCTTATATCATTCTGTGCCTGCATGACTTTTTTCAAAAGTGAATTTTCCCTTCTTGCATATTCACACTTGACACATAACATCTAGTTATGAGACATGTCAGAACCAATAGCGTTTGTTAGTTGCATTGATCAGTCAAAATTAAGTTTTCGTCTCCATGCTCCAAGTTTGAATATGTGTTCGTGTGAATGAAATGATTGAATGACAGTCTCATAGTACTCTTGTTGTTTTTGAGGCTATGTAGCCCCTCTTCACGGAGTCAAATGAGGGTTTGTAATGACATGATGGCAAATAAATGAGAGAATGTTTGTTTTTGGCTTAAACCTTAAATCATTAAAACAAAGATTGCCCCTCACCAATCCACTTGTTAAGTCTGACATCAGCATTTCTGGATCCAAGCACACTATCAGATCCCAGAAGCAAACAACAAACGGTGCTTTTATACACTCACGGTGTGCTGTAATACAGCTTAGTCAGGTTAGACACCATATTGAGATGAAAATGATTGATTGTATTATCGCTTGAAGAGTAGAGACTTGGACCTGGAAACAGTATTTGTTACCTCACAACTTAAACACAAGCACATAACTCGCTTTGTTGATCTGATCTCATCGCAGACCCTACTGAAGTGTACACTTGGGGAAGCAACACAAATTTTAGTCTGGGACATGGAAACCAGGAGAGCAGACACCATCCTGAGATTGTGGACCTGTTTTCAAGGTCTAGGATCTATGTGAAGCAGGTAAATGTTGTTCAGGGTTAAACTTCATGTAGTTTTTTTTTTCATGTAGTTTCTTTTTAGACTTTATTTTAAGCATTCATTTTTGTTCCTTTTTATTATTATTTTTTAATCAGTTCAATCAGGGCTGTAACCACCATAGACATTGAGGGGAACAAGTCCCCCCAATAATTAGAAATGGCCAAACTCCATTACGCAGCGCTTTGTTTGTTAGTATGACAAAAAGATTTAAAAGTTATGTTTTCAGTCTGGTCTGCCTCAGCGGTCTGACAGCGCTCGTCAGTGTCAAAACGATTGAGATGACCAATCAAATCAAAGTGGGTGGGGTTTACTGTTGACAGAAGCAGAGCGAGAATTCCAGCACAAAGCATAATTTTTAACCTTGAAAGAGAGCGAGGTAAGTGATGGAAGGAGCAAATCATTTAATATTTGACTGCTGTTTTATGATAGAAATGTTGAACAACCAACAGTAATATCCAGGGATGCAAACTACTTGACTTTGAAATGTGGTTGTCCTGTTATCATTTACATGATTCATGCAATTCCTAAATGAATGTGACGAAACAAGAAATGTTTTGCGCTTTTGACATATTAGGCATACAAATAAAAGTACATGCGTTTAAAATATTATTTGCAAATAGTTCAAAATGATTACTTACTAACTTGAATTGCACCAACAAATTCCTTCACTATTTCTTTATGATTTATTAACCCCCCCCCCAAAAAAAAATACAAAGAAACCACAATACAGTAAAATATAATTACAGAAAAAAAAAGCATTAGAAAAAGTCACAAAGAATGAAATAACCACCCAGATCTAATAAACACTAATAAGCCATTCCACAACTTAGGTGCATCAACTGAGAATAGTTAATAATATTTTTTTTACTGCAGGTTTTCATCTTCAGAAACTTTTATTGATCATATTTTTGATGTTGTCACTACTAACTTTCTTCATCATTTTACTTCTATTTGGATTCATTTCTGCTGATGAGGCACATAGTGTTATTAAATCCTCATCTGCAATGCAATTCCTTGGGGTTTGTGCGAGCTAGCAGTGCCTAAAACTCCCCAGGGTTACGTGTGACAATAAAAGAGGACGGTAAAAGCAGAGGACCTGCAAGTGTTGCCTTGATAACAGGCTCCTCACAGGGAACCTCCTTCAAAACAGAAATCTCCAAGGGTCCCTGCAAACCATCCGAGGAAACTGGGACCTCTTTGTTACTCTATAAATTGTTCTTGAAGATGCCCTTGAGGATGAAAACTATGTTCTTGTTGGTGGAGAGAAGCTCTTTGTGCTGGAACTCATGCAACTAAGGTTTTTGAAAATAGGCTAATTTTCCAACTCCCCTAGAGTTAAACAGTTGAGTTTTACCGTTTTCGAATCCATTCAGCCGATCTCCGGGTCTGGCAGTAGCACTTTTAGCTGTAGCTTAGCATAGATCATTGAATCTGATTAGACCGTTAGCATCTCGCTCAAAAATGACCAAAGAGTTTCTATATTTCTCCTATTTAAAACTTGACTCTTCTGTAGTTACATCTTATACTAAGACTGACGGAAAATGAAAAGTTGTGATTTTCTAGGCCGATATGGCTAGGAACTATGCTCTCATTCCGGCGTAATAATCAAGGAACTTTGCTGCCGTACCATGGGTGCAGCAGGCGCAATGATATTACACAGCGGCCTAGAAAATCGCAGCTTTTCATTTTCCGTCGGTCTTAGTACACGATGTAACTACAGAAGAGTCAAGTTTTAAATAGGAGAAATATAGAAACTCTTTGGTCATTTTTGAGCGAGATGCTAACGGTCTAATCCGATTCAATGATCTATGCTAAGCTAAGCTAAAAGTGCTGCCGCCAGACCCGGAGATCGGCTGAATGGATTCGAAAACGGTAAAACTCAACTGTTTAACTCTAGGGGAGTTGGAAAATGTGCCTAATTTCAAAAATAGTGTAGTGTTCCTTTAAAGACCAACTCATGCCAACATCATGCATTAACACCGTATAAGTTTCCATTTTTCCGTGGTCATAGCGGAGACTCATTTGCATTTCGGATGGATAACCAACATGTGCTTATATGTGGATGGGAAATGTGATCCAGTTGTGTTGCATGATCCCATTGTCAGCCTTTCATTTAGGATTTGGGCATTTTTGAAAGGAGAAGCCCCAAGTGGTTAAGGGGTGATCAAAATGAGTGTGTTAAGCCAAATCTCTCAGCCGTTTAGGAGGATGGAAAGCTTCTAGAGATGCATCTTAGCCTTGAGAAGACACTTCAGCAATGCATTTAATTTTTTATTGTTAAGTCGGTGTGTGTACTTACATTCGGCTAATTAATTTCTGAAGTGCAGGGCAGTCCTTTAATTTTGCACTGCTCATTGTGATGCCGGATCTTGTTTCCTGACCCATTCATCGGCACTCCAATGCCCCCTTACATGGAAAGAGAGTGCATTGTGACCCGCCACTCTATTCTGCAGATGCTTTCAGTTAAATATTAAAATATTAATTCAGGATAACAGCAGCAGATTAAATAAGCGTTGCGAATACGTGCGTACGGCAGCGAGTGAGAGCGGCTGCAGATCATCTCTTGCTTCTGTTTCAGCCTTGAGGAGTGTGTTAAATTAGTGATGATGTTGACCTTGGCACCCCTGCTCCGTTGTAGTCGACTCCGAGCCAATCCAGAGCTGGCATGCTTTGCAGAGAAAGGGCAGAGCTGTCATGGCTAAAAGTCAAGCCCTTGTGATGAGCAGAACGCAGCTGGTTCTTTCTGGCCTGCAGTCATTCTGTCCAGGTCTCATTTCTTAATCGACCAATAATAGCATGTTTAAAGTGGCCTCTAAAGTATTTGCTGCACCAAAAGATGCCTAAATGTTGTTGTGTTAGATGTTCTTGCAAAAATGGCCCTGAAGAGTGAAACTGGTTCTGAGAAAGAGATCTTTCTGGGGGGTTTTCTTTCGTTTTGCAGATGCCTCTTGCTTTGGTGTTTTTGCAGTGACTTTTGACCAGCTTGTCTCGAAGGTTGTGTCTAAAGCAGCCGAATCAGTCAGTGACTTAGTAGTGTGTTTGCGTGTATGAATTTCAATTGACCTCCCAAGTAAACTGATTTCACACCGACTAATGATCTTGATCAAATGTTTAATGACTTTCTTTGTAACACAGAATCATACGATGAAATCATAAAAAAAAGATGGGTCAGTTTCTTTCAGCTGATCCACTAACATTACTATTTAAAAGTTTGGGGTCAGTAAGAATATTTTCTTTTTCTTTTTTTTGTTGTTGCAAGAAATGTATCATTTTATTAAGCAGTAATGCAATTTAATTAATCAAAAGTGACAGTGAAGACATTTATAATGTTATAAAACTTTACTGTTTCAAATAAACTTTGTTTATTTGAACTTTCTATTCATCAAATAATTTATCCAGAAAAATGTAGCACATTTTGCACAAAAAAATAGGCAGCATAACTCTTTTCAACATTGATAATAATCATGAAGACTGGTGTAATGATGCTGAAAATTCAGCTTTGATCACAGAAATAAATTACAGTTAGAATATATTCACATAGTAAACAGTTATTTTCAATTGTAATAATATTTCACAATATTATTTGATTAAATAAATGCAGCCTTGGGCTCATAAGATGGACTTACTGAGCCAAAAAACGAATTGTCATGTAGCCTTTTATTGTTTATCAGTTCTATCTTTGTTTTGCTTTTTGAAAGTACAATTATTGTTTTATCTCAAACCAAACATGATTATATTTTTGAAATGTTTGGCTGGAAAAGTGTTTGTGCTACGTAAGTGTGGCTTAAGCGTGCAAATATAATACAACAATACAACAATGTCCGTAAACTCGAACATAAAATTGAATGATTATTGCAACATTGCTGTGTTTTTGTGTCTGTTCAGGTGGTGTTGTGTAAGTTCCACTCGGTCTTCCTGTCCCAGAAGGGTCAGGTGTACACATGTGGACATGGACAGGGTGGACGACTCGGGCATGGTGATGAACAGACATATCTGGTGAGACACTTTGGTGTGGGTTGACGCATATGTTTCTGCATCTGCTGTCTTTCTAAGTCTTGGTGTCCACGTTCATATCAAAGGTTCCCCGGATGGTGGAGGGGCTTTTGTCCCATCACTGCTCTCAGATCGCAGCGGCCCGAGATCACACTGTTGTTCTGACAGAGGAGGGGTACGTCTACACCTTTGGACTCAACACTCACCATCAGCTGGGCCTGGCACCTCCTCCTGCTTCCAGCCAAGTTCCCAAACAGGTCGGACAACCTGGTCTTATGTGTGACACGCAGTTTCACAAAACTAGTGATGCACCAAAATGAAAATTCTGGATGCACTTGGCCGAAAATAAATTTAATTTAGTAGTAAATTAATGAATCAATTGTATTTAATAATCATCTCTCAGATAAAAGCTGAGTTGTACAAACATTTAAACTGCACATAAGGCAGTTTTTTTTAATGTTAGTTTTTAATAACAGAATTATGTTTCTACTCCAATTTGTTGCTGAAGTCTTGTGTTCTGTAATAACTTGTTTTCATGACTGATTCATTCAGACATACATTAAATACACGTTTACCTGTTGTACTGTAGTTTATTCTCATTTTGTCATTGTTGCTGTGAATGATTACAGCACTCCAATACTATTTCTTCCAAAACCGAAAACTGCTTTTTCGGCTAAATATTTTCGGTTGCCGAAAGTTTGAGGCATCACTACCATGAACTCTAGGTAATCCCATAAATTGCATTTTTTTGTGTTAATTTCTATGGACCACAGGTCACCTCTAAGTCCCTGAAAGGGAGGTCCGTGATTGGTGTTGCAGCCGGCAGGTTCCACACTGTTCTTTGGACCCGAGATGCGGTGTATACCGTAGGATTGAATGGTGGCCAGCTTGGTAAGCTGCTCGAGCACCCAGATCTGTTTATCACATACAAACAAACAGATTGTTTAACTGATCTAAAGTCTCTCAGGTGTTTAGCAAATCCTCTTCATGCAATTTCATCAGAGCGTCTGCTTCATTTGCCTCTTCCCATATGAAAACTTGTGGTCCAACCGTTGTGATACATTCAGGTTACCTACTGGAGCCCAACGGAGAGAAGTGCGTGACGGTTCCTCGACAGGTGTCTGCTCTGCACCACAAGGATGTGACCATCGCTATGGCAGCAGCGAGCAATGGGGCCACCGTGTGCGTGACCGAAAAGGGAGATGTGTACCTGCTGACAGATTATCAGTGCAAGAAACTGGCATCCAAGTGAGTGGAGTTACATGTAGGAGACTCGAGTCATTATCTTGTCTCAGCGATCCAGATTTTGTTCAATATAACCAGAAAACTGATCTCATTGCACACCATCTAAAATATTGTTTTAGTCATTCTGAAATGCCTGAGCCAAAGTCTGTCATCAAAATGATTTGGCTTAATTACTTCGTCTCGCACGATTGCGTCAAGCATCCGAATGCTAGATAACATGACAGCGTTTGTTTGTCATTTCGTCTGCACGCTCTAAGGCACAATTAATTTGTTATGTAGGAAACAAGAGTCGCAGGCTTGTTGAAGCAACTTTTTATTGTCTTATCAGTGTTTCCCGTGGACCACGCCCCCTTCCCCCTGGTGGTTAAACCTCCTCACCCCAAGAATCACATGCACTCAAACTCAGAATTAATTTTATTTTAACTAAAAAAGACAAGTAAACAGTAAGTAATAAAATAAGAACAAATAATAATAATTATTAAATATAATAATTAAATTACAAACAATAGCACAAACAAAAACAATAACAAGATACAAATGAAATTAACAGTACTTTAAGTTTTCCAGGTAGGTCTAACAGTAATATTTATATACAGAATTACTGCTGAAACTGAATTCAACTGTAAAAAACACCGGATAGGTTTATTTAGGCTGCTGTCACTTTAAGACCTCATGCATGGATCTAATATACTGTTACACGTGTGTTTTGCTTCTCACCGGTTTACATTCAGGGGGCGTGTTAGAACGAGCCGTTTTAGGGGGGCGTGGCAGAGTCTTAACTTTGATAAAGAATATCTCTTTGGTTTTGAGACTTTAGTCTTTGCAACTTCAGGGATCTTATCTATGCACAATCAGCTTGTAACACTCCAAAGAGAAAGGAAAACTTGAAATTGTATCATATGACCCCTTTAATAGCCTACATACCAACTATGTTTAATATAAACCAACTGTGTTTAGGCAGTCTTTGCAACTTCAGGGATCTTATCTATGCACAATCAGCTTGTAACACTCCAAAGAGAAAGGAAAACTTGAAATTGCATCATATGACCCCTTTAATAGCCTACATACCAACTATGTTTAATATAAACCAACTGTGTTTAGGCGAATATTCACCAAGACGGGCATTTTGACATAATTTTTTATGTATTTGGCTGTTTACACGCAATAAGACGCAAAACATAACTGAATTATGTAGTTGCGCGCGGTTTCAGAGGAGACTTTAAGTGTGCGTGATTTAGATGTGGGCGCATTGAAAACAGTCTATAAGAGGGGGAATGTGATTTCAACATGTTCCTTGATCAACATCCTTGTTGATCCTGGAACAACGTCCCAATCAACCAATCAGATTTGAGGAACAAGTTTACTGGAAATGTCAGTTTTAGGCTTACAACCAGGGTTAAGGCAGCACAACACCCCTGTTATTCAGCTGTTATTTCCCTCTGATTTTAGGGATAAGTTATGGGGTTAGGTCTATGTTTTTGGACGGTAATGTTGTCCCAGGATCAACAAAAGATAGTGATCCAGGAACATGTCTGACTTGCCAAAATCATAGCGACCCTATAAGAGAGCGTGCGAGTACTGTATTGAGTTCTCTTTTGCATTTTTTTGCACTTGAATTGCTTAAAGTCGCTTGGATGTTTAGATTGGCAAGACTTAAAAGCACGTGCCTCTGTCATCACGTTCTAAGCGCGGAACCTGCGGGAATGAGGAGAATTATGTACAATACCCGGTGCAACCGCGCTGATATTCAAGCCCTGCTCAAGTCTCCTCCACTAATTCCTCGACTGTGAATTATGTGAGTGGCGTCACTATGATGTCACTGAGAAGCTGCTGCCGTGGCGGGGATTATTTTTGGTGTGGCGGCCCGCCACGGCAGAATGAATGTAGCTGAAACACTGTTTATTACTGATACTCTGCGCCAGTTTCCCTGGAAGTGATGATTTTGTTCTCTTGAACACATGAGATGGAAATGGTGCTTTATGCGCAAATGTTTAATGCAATATTATACTTTTTTAATTCACAGCTTTGGTTGAAAACATAGCTGCTGCTAACACTGTCCTTGTGTTGTTCCCAGGCAGCTGAACCTGAAGAAAGTTCTAGTGAGCGGTGGTAGTTTGGATCATCGTATTGATCCTCAGCTCCTGCACGATGGTGGAGGAGAGAAGCTGGTGATTTTGGCTCTAGATGAAGCTGGGAGGGTGAGTTATATGCGACACTGATCTGAACTTCAATCTCATAAGTACTCATACAAATCAGAAACAGTAATAGGATCAAAATATAAATATAACAAAGTTTAAGATAAGCTTGGATCAAACCCAAAACCGTAATCAACTGATCTGTCCTAATCATACAAATACCGTTTTTTTCCTTTCCTTAAAAATGCTCATGAGGGAATGTCACAATGCATGTTTTAAAAATATCTGTTCTTTTACTGAAAGAGAGAGTCTATCTCTTGAGTCAAGTGAAGATGCTGTCATTATATTCACAGGGGGAACATCAGTGTTCAAGTGAACACACCATCAGTCTCACACTTACATGAATATAGCTACTAAAAGCAACATTTCTAACTTTTCTCTGTAGCTGTAAAAGCTTGTTTCTAAAATAATTTTATCAAAAGTGCTTACGTTAATCACATGAAGTGACTTGACAAACATTCAGTGCAGTTCACCATCATCGGAAAACTTTCATCTGAACTAGAAGAAGTATAAAGATGTTTGTGGTCTACATTACAGTTATATCTAATGCTGTGTTTCCTAATATTATCACCTAAAGTACAAGAACAACAAAGGGCCTGAGACCGAGCCTTGTGGCACACCATATTTTGCCATAGTTAGGTCAGGCAGATTTTCATTTACACAAATGAAGTGGTAGCGATCTGACAGGTAGGAGCTAAACCATTTTAGCTACTTATCAAGTTTCCAAATAGTGTTTCGTTTTTATTGCTGATGTTTTCCCCCTATAATATATGGTGACTTCCAGCTATCTGGTTATAAAGTCTGTCTAACCAAGATGTTCAGTCTTGTGGATCTGTGCGTGCCTGATAAAAGGCTATCAGCTGGACCAGCCCAGTCAGTGGAAGGGGGTCCAAGTTGGATTTAGTCATGCTTAACGATTTTGCATTTTCACAGAGTAAATACCAGTGTGCTTCTTATATCTATGTATTTTAAAACACATGGTTTTTATATAATAAAAGCTTCTTAATTTGATGCTGGCATTTGTTTTGCCAAGCATGTCTTCCTAAATGTCTGGTAATATGCCAGAGTTATTTGCTTTTATATCTTTACAGCTCGTCACTCCATCTGTTTATTAAATGCCTGCCTTAGCAAACACCATCATTTTTGCTATTGCTCATAAGGGGTTTGAACAAACCCTGGTCCCTCTAATCACGTTGCTTATTTGTTTGATGAGAGGTTCACTACTCCTTTTTCTGAGTAAGTCTGACTTAAGATTTTCTGTGATGTGGAGAATGCAAACGGAATTTTGGAATCCAGTCATAAAAATAGAATTTGCTGTATAATGTGGAATGCCATGGAATTTGGTATATTTTGGATGATTAAATCAAAAGTAGAGGAGTGCATTTAATCAAATTGTGATTTGATTAAAATTCAAAGACTTCACGTAATACGTAATTACGTTGAAAAGGTCACGTTTGACGTAGGCGGAAGGTAGGTTTCAAAAGATTTAAACATCCAGGATACGCACACGAAGTGACCATTTTAAACGATAAACTGACACAAAGACACTGGAATGTGTGTTATTGAACATACAACAACTTTTGAACGGTCCTCCTTCTCCACATTTGTAAACACTGAGTTGGTACTTCCGCCTACGTCAAGCGTGACCTTTTCAACGTAATTATGTATTACGTGAAGTCATGGGCGCGGATCGCAGAGCAGTGCAAGGCGCGCATTTTTGTTTATAAAGCATTTACTTTTTTTTTAGAAAATGACTGGTCGTTTCACTAGATAAAGACCCTTATTCCTCGTCTGGTATCATGTAGAGCCCTTTGAAGCTGCACTGATTGATTAAAATTCAAAGACTTCACGTAATACGTAATTACGTTGAAAAGGTCACGTTTGACGTAGGCGGAAGGTAGGTTTCAAAAGATTTAAACATCCAGGATACGCACACGAAGTGACCATTTTAAACGATAAACTGACACAAAGACACTGGAATGTGTGTTATTGAACATACAACAACTTTTGAACGGTCCTCCTTCTCCACATTTGTAAACACTGAGTCGGTACTTCCGCCTATGTCAAGCATGACCTTTTCAACGTAATTATGTATTACGTGAAGTCATGGGCGCGGATCGCAGAGCAGTGCAAGGCGTGCATTTTTGTTTATAAAGCATTTACTTTTTTTTAGAAAATGACTGGTCATTTCACTAGATAAGACCCTTATTCCTCGTCTGGTATCATGTAGAGCCCTTTGAAGCTGCACTGAAGTGTTATTGAACATACAATTACTTTTGAACGGTCTTCCTTCTCCACATTTGTAAACACTGAGTTGGTACTTCCGCCTACGTCAAGCGTGACCTTTTCAACGTAATTATGTATTACGTGAAGTCATGGGCGCGGATCGCAGAGCAGTGCAAGGCGCGCATTTTTGTTTATAAAGCATTTACTTTTTTTTTAGAAAATGACTGGTCGTTTCACTAGATAAAGACCCTTATTCCTCGTCTGGTATCATGTAGAGCCCTTTGAAGCTGCACTGAAACTGTAATTTTGACCTTCAACCGTTTGGTAACCATTGAAGTCCACTATAAGGAGAATAATTAATTTATTTTCGACTGAAGAAAGAAAGGCGTAAACATCTTGGATGACATGGGGGTGAGTAAATTATCAGGAAATTTTAATTTGAAAGTGAACTAATCCTTTAAAAAGTATGTAATTTAAAAATCAGAATATAGGAAAAAATAAAACTGATTTCATAGAGCCATACAAATTAAAATTTTTTATTAAACTTTTAATACATTTTTGTTAAAGAATTAGTTCACTTCCAGAATAAAAAATGTACTGATAATTTACTCACCCCCATGTCATCCAAGATGTTCATGTCTTTCTTTCTTCAGTCACAAAGAAATTAAGGTTTTTGAGGAAAACATTCCAGGATTTTTCTCCATATAATGGACTTCAATGGGGATCAAGGGGTTGAAGGTCCAAATTGCAGTTTCAGTACAGCTTCAAAGGGCTCTACACGATCCCAGCTGAGGAATAAGGGTCTTATCTTGTGAAATAAATAGAGAATACAGAAAAAAAAAAAGTAAATCAATAAATAAAATAAAGCACAATTTCATAAGGCCTTATTTTTTGCCTGTGTTTTGACTTGAGTCTGTAAGGCACCTTGCAACTACTCAGAACACATTAGCAACCATTTACCTGGTATTGTATTCATTATATTCATATTCCTGCTTTCTTATCTCTGTCTTTCTCTGATGTTTCAGGTGTTTTGTTGGCGCTCTATGGGCACGTCAGTGAGGCAGTGTCGCTGGGCATACGGCCGACAGGTCTTCATGTCAGACATCGCCCTGAGTAAGAACAGCATGATGTTTGTTACTCAGGATGGAGAGGGCTTCAGTGGCCAGTGGCTGGGCCAGTACAAGAAAGCTGTAGACAAAAAAGGTATTGAGGCCATCAGTTTAACTCTAAATATGTTATAAATAAAATAAAATTTCTAACTAGATAGGAAGGACCCGTGACTTATGAATGCTCTGTTGTGTCAGATGGCGTGGAGGTGTCCGGTCACTCAGATGGAGGGGGTGTTTATGAACGAATCCGTCTGGAGAAGCTTCCTTACGTCCACAGAGCCGTCAGCATCACCATGGATTCGAAGGGTCGGAATTTCGGAGTGCTGCAAGCTGATCCTAAAACCAGGTGCAGATAATGATGATTACTAACAAGGGCACAGATGTTTGTGACTAAATGACGTTTGGAATGTTGGAGTCTTAACATTTCTGGCTTTCAGTGTCACTGAATAGTCCCAGTTCCTTCTGATCAAAGTTGTTTACTATACAAAAGTAAAGGAAAAATGTCCTTGGAATCAAACACTGATTTTTTTTTTGTGTGTAAATTACCATGAATTACTTGCGCCCAACAAAACCAGGAAGTGACCAAATTGAATTTTTTTTTAAAGACCAGCGGAAGTGTAATTAATCATCCTAACACATTGGAAAAGATTGTTAATACTGCATTAGTAACAGCCATGTTACCAGCTGATGAATAAATCTGTGGCCAAATACTGTAGAGTTTACTTGGACGCGGAGCCTTAAGAGCTTGACATCAGCAACAAAAAATATGAGAGGCATTTGGTTTGTTTTGTTATCTTAACTATGTATGTTTATATAGTTAGTAACATTTTATTAAAATGCATTTAGCATTGTTTTTATCCTCTGCTGCACATGGTCTGACTGAGCAGCCTATTTTAGGGTTGTGACCCACCAGTTGAGAACCACTGGTCTGTGTTTTGTATTTTGCAGAGCCCAGTTTTTTCTCTTATCACATTAAGGGCCTATTTACATATGTCACTTCATGTGTTCTTACTGATCCAATTTGTTAAAACTGTTGCATATATCTTCAATTCTATGCTCTGCCTTTATCTTTTTATCATTTTGGGAAGAATAACATTTATATATGTGGCTTCCAGATGCATTTCCACTTGTTCAGTTGTGTCTCAGACCATCTCCTGATGTGGTTTGCGTGATCGGATCGCCATCCATCTCACAAAATTAAATCATAAAATGTATAAATAAAGTTATTAAAAATGTACGACGAAAAGCTACCTCAATTATACTAAAATAACACTGCATTCAAGAACTATTAATGGAATAAAATTGTGAAAATCATTCAGTTCCTGTACTTTGTTCTGAACTGTTTTCCAATTTTAATCATGTGTCATGATATATTTTCAGCCTACTTGTGTTAACGTTTCTTCTCTCTGTTCTTCAGCTTGTATGAAGTTCCCACCGCTTCTGCGTCCACGTTCTCCCAGCACTTCCAGTGCCTCCTGGCCGAAGCCGATGAGACGGACAGCATCCATGACGTGACCCTGCAGGCTGGCGATCGCACCTTCGCAGCACACAAATACATCCTGTCCATGCGGTCGGACTTCTTCCGTAAAGTGCTCCACCCAGAGGGCTGCAAAGAGGGTGTGGAAGATGGAGAGGTGAAGAAAGGAGAAGACGCGGTGGGCTGTGATCTGCTGGTCCTGGAGAAGGTTTCTCCTGAGATGCTGGAGCAAGCGCTTCACTTCATCTACACAGACTCCTGTGAGATGCTGGTTCACGGGACCCGGCCCATCGTCCCTCGCTCTAACCAGAGCTCTGATCCTGAACCGCAGCAGCAGCTGATCCACAGTCTGCAGGCTCTAGGGCTGGAGAAGTGCTCCGCTCTGGATGTGTACCGCTCTCTTCCTGCTAAGACTCTTGAGGATGCAGACAAGCCCAAGGCCAAAAGCACTAAGTCTGGGAAAAAAGGCAAGAGTGGTAATGTCGGTGAACCTGGACAAAACCCAGTGAAGATGCTGCAGGGTGTCGCCAAAAAACTGGGCTTGGGGAGCCTCTCAGCACGGTGAGATGCTTTTTGAATGTATTTTTTCCCCCCAAAGTTTACTTGTATGTTAAAGGAATAGTTGACCAAAAAATTTTAATTGGCTGAACATGTTCTTCTCACCCTCAGGCCGTCCAAGATGTAGATGAGTTTGTTGCTTCATCAGATTTGGAGAAATGTAGCATTGCATCACTTGCTCAGCAATGGATGCTCTGCAGTGAATGGGTGCCGTCAGAATGAGAGCCCAAACAGCTGATAAAAACATCACAATAATCCACACCACTCCAGTCCATCAGTTAATGTCTGGTGAAGCCAAAATACGGGTCCATAATCCAAAATACCGTTTTCTCCAGTGAAAAAGTATCAGATCAAGCACCGTTTACAAGCCGAAAACAAATATGTGGGTGGATTGTGACATCAGGTGATGGACTTTTTCACTGGAGGAAGCGTTATTATGGATTATGGTATCGGAAGCTACAGTATGAACTTAAAAACGTATTGATGGATTCGTTTTTCACAAACCTGCAGCTTTTGGCTTCACAAGACATTAACTGATGGACTGGAGTGCCGTGGATTACTTGTGGATTATTGTGATGTTTTTATCAGCTGATTGGACTCTCATTCTGACGGCACCCATTCACTGCAGAGCATCCATTGATTGCAAGTGATGCAATGCTACATTTCTCTAAATATCCAAACTCATCTACATCTTGGATGGCCTGAGGGTGAGTACTTTTTTGGGTGAACTATTTCTTTAATCAAAGTGTCTTGCACCAAAAGCAGAAGAATACATGCAATACTACCTTATATTTTGCTCAAAACAACAAATATTGAAGTACATTTTGCTGATGTACTTTCAATATGTTTGTATGTAAATGAGGGGTTTGTATTTGCTGTTGCTATAATTCATCAAGGTATCCTGGTTGCTAATTAATAAGCATTTTACGACTGACTAGGCTTGATGGGGTGAAGTTTGAAAATGGGAAGATCAGTGTGGTGCAGAAGAAGACGGGCAATAAGCTGCGATTCAACCAGAAAAAATGGTGTGTGTTGTGATGAAGCATCAATGGAGGTCATACACTCTTTCAGTGGCTGTGAATACAGATCTTCTCATTGTGTGTCCTCAGCTCGTACCTCTGTGACGTCACGCTGCGCTCGGAGGACGGCAGAGAGTTTCCATGTCACAAATGTGTCTTGTGCGCTCGGCTGGGTGAGATCAGATATTTTATTTCACACTTGTGTCCACTGACATGTTCATACTGATTCAGATGATGTATTTAACAGCTTTATTTTCATTTGAGTCAAATTAGTGTTGGAAGGTGAAGCCTGTTACATTGCACTGTTGTATAGCAGAGTACTGAACGCTGATGAAGCATTCAAAATACATCTTTGCAGTTTTTTATTGGACAGTAAAATCATGTCTCCCCCCATTTTTATCAAATAAATAGACTACTGTTCAAAACTTTGGGGGTCAAAACTAAAGACATAAAAATTGTCATTACTTGAAATTAAACATTGTCTGAAATAAAATAAAATGTAATATAAAAAACGAAACTTATTTTATTTCAGTTAAATGCTAAGGCAATTGTTCTCATTTTCATTATTTTTTTTTGAAGTACTAAAATAACTAAAACTAACAGTACAATAACAAAAAATAAGGACAAAAACACAACAGTATTACTAAAACCTGTATAAAATGTAAAATAAAAAAATATATAAACATAAAATCAAAGTATTAGCATATGTTAACAAAAAATATCAAAATGTATAATAGTATGATCATACTACAATATTATGATACTGGTCAATAAGATTTTTCTTTTTTAAATTAATGCTTTTATTCAGCAAGGGTGCATTAAATTGATCAAAAATGCCAGTAAAGACATTTATAATGTTACAAAAGATTTCTGTTTCAAATAAATGCTGTTCTTTTGAACTTTCTATTCATCTGTGAATTCTGAAAAAGCTAATATTTTCCTCACAAATATTCAGCAGCACAACTGTTTTCAACATTGATAATAATCAGTTTCTTGAGCTGAGCTGAAGACTGGAGTAATGATGCTGAAAATTCAGCTTTGATCACAGCAATACATTACATTTTGCAATATATTCATACAGAAATGTGTTATTTAAAATTATAATCTTTCACATTTTTACTGTATTTTTTTTAAAGCAGCTTTGCTGAACATTTCAGTTCAAAAACATGGTAATAATGCACCAGTCAACTTTTGTTTTGTATATCTGTATGTATCTGTCTGCCCTGACTAAACGCACCTATTATGATTACTGATTCTCAGAGAGATTTTTGGCCACTTCATTAACTTCAGATCCTTTTAAAACCTGTTGAAACAAAACGAAGAGATTTATCAGAATGCTTTTGCTGCTGTTTTCCAGACAGTGATAGTTGAAAATGACTAGAAAACGAAAAACTGACCCATAATTTGTTCATTTTTCTTGTGAGAAACAGACCAAAACTTAAGTTTCTTGCTAAAAATCCTTAATTTGATGGTCCTTTGGAGCTTGAGAGTGCCCATTTATCTTCATTTTGTAGCTTAGACATTCTTCGTGCGTGTTTCACATAAGAAACAAAGTGTGCATTATCATATTTTATTATACATGGTGTGTGCTTTTAGTGATTTAATTTTGACTCTCTTATTTGTGCAGAGTATTTCAACAGTATGTTGGGCAGCCCCTGGATTGAGGTATGATGAAATGACATGAAGTAGCAGCATCGTCTCTCTGAACTGGAACTGTTGTGTTCATGTGAGTGTCTTCTGCCCTCTTCAGGCCACCAGCTGCACTGCGCTGGATATGCCCACCACCTCGGAGGTCCTGCAGGCCATTCTGGAGTACATCTACACCGACGAGTCTCCCACTGTCAGAGGTTTCACCCCAGACTTTGTGCTGGGATATTATTACCTGCCGTTTCTTCCTTTCGTCAGTGTAATCCATTTTCTGTCTTTTTATCTCAGAGTCTGTGAATGTGGAGTCTGTGTGTAACGTGCTGGTGGTGGCGGATCAGCTGCTGATCACCAGGCTGAAGGAGATCTGTGAGGTCGCCATCACTGAGAACCGTAAGTCTGCATATTTTTGTGGAAACTGTGATGCATTTGATTTTTCAGGATTGTTTGATGAATAGAAAGTTCATATTTAAAATCGATTTTTTTTTGGTCATTATAAATGTACTTACTATCAGTGTTGATCAGTTTAATGCATCCTTGCTGAATAAAAGTATTAAATTCTTCTTCTTCAATAAAAAAAAAACGTACTAACCCTTAATTTTTGAACAGTAGTGTTTTACACGGGCCGTTTGTCATATTCCAAGAATGACTGCAACTTGATATTTTGAATAGTTTTGTGGAAACTGTGATGCATTTGATTTTTCAGGATTGTTTGATGAATAGAAAGTTCAAAACAACAGCATTTATTTAAAATCGATTTTTTTTTTGGTCATTATAAATGTACTTACTATCAGTGTTGATCAATTTAATGCATCCTTGCTGAATAAAAGTATTAAATTCTTCTTCTTCTTCTTCAAAAAAAACTTACTAACCCTTAATTTTTGAACAGTAGTGTTTTACACGGGCCGTTTGTCATATTCCAAGAATGACTGCAACTTGATATTTTGAATATGGAAAAGTAGCAATAACAATTAACTTATCTTTCACTTGATTGTTATTATTGCATTGCATATAATATACCATGCATAGTCCAAAATGTTGCAGTGCAAGACAGACGCCAAGGTGAGAGGATTTTGTCCATGTATTGTGTGCAGTGACGCTGAAGAACGCGGCGGAGTTGCTGGAGTTTGCCACCGTGTTCAACGCTGATCAGCTCAAACTGTCCTGCCTGCAGTTCATGGTCCTCAACATGACGGCGCTGCTGGAGTCCAGGTGAGATCCAGACCACTGATGCATTTTATTTTTCAGGATTCTTTGATGAATAGAAAGTTCGAAAGAACAGCATTTATTTGAAATAGAAATCTTTTAACATAAATGTCTTTACTGTCACTTTTGCTCAATTTAGTGCATCCTTGCTGAATAAAAGCATTAATTAAAAAGAAAATCCCCAAGTTGCTCATGTGTCTGTCCGTCTCTCTGTCTGTCAGAGCGCTGGAGATCCTGAGCGATGGTGTCCTCCTGGATCTAACAGCTGCGTACAGGAGAATGGTAAGTTTAAATCATCGTTCTTGTCTGCTTCATTGAAGCTCTGCTCAAAGATCCTGACATCAGACTCCTCTGACAGATCCCAGCCATGCAGAGACGTCTCATCACGCCATACGCCGACGCTCCGGATCTCAGCGCCTATGAGGACCGAGAGTGGGACTCCGCTGTGGACTGCAAAAGCGGCTCTGAAGCCGATCGCTCCAGGTGTGAAATCTTCCTGCTGAAAGACTGTAATATGAATGACTGTCCAGCTGTACTCGGAGTCCTCTCTGTGTTCAATCTAGCGATAGCCTGCTGAAGAAGGCCAAGATGAGGGCTAAGAGGAAGCCCCGGCGGCGCTCGGACAGCTCTGGCGGATACAATCTGTCTGATGTCATTCATAGCTCTCCTACTGATGTCATCCAGAGTCCGGCCACTGCAGGTCAGCTCACTCGGCCTGCATATGAAACACACTAATGAACTGTTTGAGCAGAGCAGCACTCTCACTATTGCTCATCAGATCCCTCGGTGGTCTCTTTTGAGATGAGTAACCATCACAAAATACCTTAGCAACCACTCATAAGACCCTAGCAACAGAAAAATACCACTCGCACTTTCTTCAGAAAGCTGATATTGATCATCTAAATGAGTGGTTCTCAATCAGTGGGCATGCATGAGGAGCTTTCGAATATTGTGTTGGAAAATGGGGGGCCTTCAAGTCAAAAAAGTTTAGAACGACGAAAATCATGTGATGATCACAAAGCAAAAATGAATTATTAGGGCATTTCTATTATTTGAGTAGTTTTACTTCAGCCATGTTTATTTTGGCTGGATCTGTTTGACCTGGCTGTGCTCCTCAGGTTTGGCTCGTTCAGTGAAGGCCAGTTCAGTGGAGTCTCTGCCGGAGCTCATCACGTCTGACTCTGAGGGCAGTTATATGGGCAGCCCTCGAGACCTGCAGTCCCCCGTCTTCCACGACAGGCCTGATACGCAGGTGAAGCCACGACACCCGCATAATACAAACTCTCAAACTCCAGAGACACACATTTCATTATGTGGGTGGTATAATAACACGTTATTTAAAATGCTATTTTCAGTTTCACTTGCTACAGAAAGCAACAGCTATGGTAATATTTAATCCAAAATTATTTCAAAATTATTATTGCTTTTTAGTGTAACTTTACTTTTTATATATTAAGATATTATTTTTGTTTTATATATAATACACAGTACTCCTATATATTTATGTACTGACCATTTGTAAAATGTAAAGATATACTAGTAAAATTAGTATAATAGTAAAGCCTAGCTGTAGGCTGCATTTATTTGATCAAAAATACAGTGAAAATATGAAATATTATTACAATTTAAAAGAACCGTTTTCTATGTGAATATATTATAAAATAGAATGTATTTCTGTGATGCGCAGCTGTATTTTCAGCATCATTCCTCCAGTCTTCAGTGTCACATGATCTTCAGAAATCAGTATAATATGCTGATTTGCTGCAAACAGTTTTGAAAACATTTTAGTGAAAACTGATGCATGTTTTTTTTTTTTTACAGTAGCCTTACAAAAGCCTTTGAAATAGAATGTTTTGTAACAATGTAAATGCCTTTGCTGTCACTTTTGGTTAATTTAATGCATCCTTGCTTTATAAAACTAATTTCTTTTAAAAATATATAAATAATCATACTTATGATAGTGTATATTTTGTATTAAGATTCTACACAGTTATAGTCCAAATAGCTGTGCTTTGTGGATTCACTCTGCTTGAGTTATCACAATAAACTGAATGCTGTTGAGTTTCATACGGTACTGAAATTTAAGTAATTTTTCATCCTCCCACCAGAGAACTCGTATCCCATTATGTCTGAGTAAATGATGACAGAATTTTCACTGTTGCATGAAAGAATATTTGGTGTTTGTAGGATGAGAGACGTGGACCGATAGGACTAAAGACTCCTCCTGGCACCCCTGTTTTGAAGAATGGCCCCGTGCCGACCCAGTCGTCCACCCCTGAACCCATCCCTACAGTCAGAGCAAGGTGATTGAAATGCTCTGTCACAGCAAACAGTGTATGTTCTTGATTGGTATCGCTGTAATTCTGAATGTACGTTCAATCTCTGTAGACCGGCTTCTGTCCTGGACCTCAGGGCCATCATGGAGATGGAGGCCAACTCTCTGAACATGGGTGCCACACACAAGAGTCCCAGCTCGTAAGTCTTCCATCATGGTAGTTCAGCTAGTTATTTACTGTGCATTGTTATTTTTACTCTATTCTCTGCTTATTGCTTTTATGAACACCAGCTCGAGCAGCAGCACTAAGGTCTCGGTCGTCCCCAGTAAGATGTCTCAGAAGCAGAGGAAGATGATGGCTCTGGCCTCCAGAGTGGGCAGCACAGAGAATATTTCTGCTAAATCACCGCCGTCTCTTACTCCGGTTAAACCTGTGAAGACCTGGTGAGAGCCTTATTCCATTATGTCTCTCAAATGAAGTGCATATAATGTAGGGTGACCATATGTCCTCTTTTCCCCTGACATGTTCTGTTTTTTGGGGCCTTAATTGGTTGCACTTTATTTTACAGTACGTGTACTTACATGTACTTACCCAAGAAAGTACTGGTAATATAAGGTAACTACATGGGGTAGGGTTAGGTTTAGGGTTAGTACCTAGTTATTGTAATTACTACAATAAGTACATAGTATGTACATAAGGACCAGGACTGTCAAATAAAGTTAATTAGGGGTGTGCGATATGACGATTTTTGATCGTGAACAATTAAAATGTCTCCACGATCTGCATTTGAAGAAATATGGTAGTATCGCACTACTATTCTTATCAGTTGCAGCTCTGGCACCTCCGTCTCAATATACTGTACAACATACATTCACATCAAATGTTAACTCGCCGGTAGAGTTACACTCATAAAACACTGCACTTATTCACAATCACAAAAGTACATTATTTGCATGTGCTTTAAAGTCTTGCAGGTTAAACATTTCATTCACATGCTGTTCTGATGTGCGCTTTTTCTGAGCGCGTACACCTGAAGCGCGCGCATGCTAAAAAGCCTGTCAAACAGCGCCTGATTACTGAGTTCAAAGTAAAGTAAAATCAGATGTGTGCAGCTCTTGAAGTGACAGCAGACAAATGGCGCTTTTCCACTGCATGGTACGGCACGGTACGGCTCGGTACGGTTCACTTTTGGGGGGTTTTCCACTGGGTACAGTACCTGGTACTTTTTTTAGTACCACCTCGGTTGGGGTTCCAAGTGAACCGTACCGTTACCAAAACGTGACGTGTAAACTCTGCTGATCACGGATTGGCCGGACAGAATCGTCACTACCCGCGTCACTGAACTTGCGACACAAACACAACAGAACCGCTAGATTTAAATCAGCACAGCCAGCGAAGGATCGAACGTAACCGTTTTGAAGGAGCGCACCTTTTTTTAACTACCAAAAAGTTTTGTTGTCTGTTGCGTAAGGACAGACGTTCCTCTCGTTGATAGCAGAGGAGCAGATCCAGCAAGAGCTTGATGGGGCGATGCGGAATGAAAAAGTTTATTTAGGAGTCGTGGTAGTAGAAGGCGGCGCAACTATAACGACAGGTGAATAATCCCGCCCACTCTAAAGCGGTACTGAACTGCAGTGGAGACGCAAACCGTACCGTGCCGAGCCGAACCGTGCCGTACCGAGCCGAGTCATACCACGCAGTGGAAAAGCGCCATAATAGTACTAAACATGATGCCGCTTGTCATTAAAGGGAGAGTTCACCCAAAAATGAAAATTATTCACTCACTTTCATGTTGTCCCAAACCTGTATTAATTTCTCTCTTGTGCTGAGCACAAAAGAAGATATTTTGAAGAATGTGGGTAACCAAACAGTCGCCGGTCTTTGAATTCTTTAAAATAACTTGGGTTCAACAGAAGAAAGAAACTCATTCAGGTTTAAAACAACTTGAGAGTGAGTAAATGATGACAGAATTTTCATTTTAGGGTGAACTATCCCTTTAATGTTAATAAAACAACAAAACACAAAGAGAAAAATCACTCACTGCTCTTGACTGAAGAACTTTAATACAGTCACTTTAATAAGAATCAATGTATAATTTATACAGTGAAGTGTATATAGTTTTATATATATATATATATATATATATATATATTTGTTCATTCAGTTTTTTTAATGCTGTTGCAAAATACACCTACTGTACCTGAAAAATAAAGCACTGTTTGTTTTATTTGTATATTATGTGTATTTGTAATGTTAATGCGTCTTTGTCATTATTTTATCTTTGTTATTAAAAAATAAGAACAAAGATTTTTTATCTTTGCCCACTTTGGCCTAAATGTCTGCCATTGTTTTTTTATTTTATATTTTGTTACCTTATAAGGCTTTGTTTTTAAAATAGGAAAATTAGTTTGACTGTACTGCTCAGACAACTTGCAACATATAAAACCAACATAACATAAAAAAATCGTGATTTTCATGAAAAAAATCGTGATATGATATTTTTGCCATATTGCCCACCCCAAACTTTAATCTGCTGCCCTCTGCCAGAAAGTTGTCAATGGGAAGGAGGTTTACCTTCCAACATGACAAACACCCAAAGCAATACGAATACATTTTAACATTTAACAAGCTGTATAAATAGTATACCTTGATTCCTAATGCATTAAATAACACAATTAATTAACAGCTTTATTTCAGTTTTTACCATTAAAAAGTAAAAGTCTATCAAAAAATAGAATAAAAGGTGAAAACATAAATGCATACATAAACAATATGGTCACTTTATATAAGGGAAATTAGTTAAAGTGTCCTAGCTTAAGCCTATGGGTGATTTTGGCAGAGCCGTTAACTTTCTCATTTAGAAACATTGATTGGCTAATGATGTTTTCAGTTCATCAGTTGTGTGACTCATCCAAACCTTATGTCGTTGTGTCGTCAGGTCGACAGCAGTTCAGTCCCCGCCCTCCTCCAGTTCCTTCCGGGATCTTCTAGTAGAGGAGGAGCAGCGTGGGAAACCCTCTCCAGTATCCCCAGTGACGGCCAGGAGTCCAGCAGCTGCTGCAGGACCACCAATATGTGCCAAAAGAGTGACTTTTAAATGTGCCGAGAGCAGCGACCCGGAGAAACCAGCAGGGTGAGGAACATCTCATTCAGTGCACAATGTCCGTTCACTAAACACCTGATGCGCATGACACACTAAACTGGAAACACTTTCAAATCTGATCTAAATCTGATTGGCTGGATGTACGTTATCCCACTTATTACACAACTGCTTGCCACATAAGTAAATCATTAGACACAAAATATTGATCTACATTTATGGCATAATGTACAGTCGTATCACTAATTACACAGCTTTTCACCACATAAAAATGTTATTTGAGAAGAAAGCGTTTTAAAATCTTAACTCTTTATTGTCTTAATTTGGTTAAAATTCCTCATTGGTCATGTAAAACAACATCTTTCTTTTTTTCCTTGTCAAAATCAGCTCTGTTTACAGCGAGCCGTTTCAGTGCATGTCTCTTTAAATGCTAATGAGCTACTGCTCACCCCGCCCCTCTCTTCTGTGGGGCGTGTCGACACAACAGTGTGAAACATGTCTGTATATGGCTAGGAGGTGGTCTAATTCAAATAGCTTGCTATCTATGTAGAAACCGGCTGCAGGTTTAAGCGGCTCGCTGGATGATACAGTTTCAGACTCAGATAGCACGTAACAAACTGGCTGCGTGTTTTCTTTTCTGCTTTTCTGGACTGACAGACATGCCAGAAACTAAATGCTAAAAAAAAGCTAAAATATTTTAAAAAAAATGTCCCCTTTAATATTCGGATCTCCCAATTTGCTTGTGGGCATTAGAGACATGAGAGACATGCTCCAAAAAGATATATACTGGGAGTAAAAAGACAGAGAAAAATAGGAGCAAAAACACTCAACTATGTTGTTTTTAGTAGTGTGCTTCTGGGATATTTCATGTATCTCTGTGAAGGATATATGCAGTACATCCAATGAATTTATCCAAAATAAGGTATTATTCTTCTGCGGCCTCCCTTTGAGATGTCTTACATTTCCTCTTTTGTAGATGCACACTAGGTTTTTGGATCAGAGCTCTTGTGAGAGAGCAGGTGTTGCTCTGGTTCTCATTCATCTGTATGTTCCAGCAGGTGGCGCTGTAATGCTTCTGTATAACCCGGCTGTAGTCAGTGGGACTGAAGTCTCAGTCATGAGACAGTACATCTGCTGACATGCTGCTGTGTTTTGTAGGTGTGAGTTTTGGCTGATATTTGGAAGAATGATCCTTTTTCCTTTTTGCTGTTTTCTCAAAGAAATGGGATGTGCTTAGATCTGCAACAAGTGAAATGACCCGGAATATTTATTCAACTAGACAGATAAAAAGCTTTTTTTAATTGTATTTTATTGAAAAATGTCATTCCATAATTTCCCCTGTGATCTCCTTCCAACAATGTGGAAATTAATAGTTTTGAAAGCACACATAAAATGTCTGTGTATATGCATTGTGTGCAGAATTGTTAACAATATAAAAGTTGCGTTTAGAATTTAAAGATCATTTTTCACAACAAAAACAAAAAGCTGTCCACAGTTGGGAAGCAACAGTTTAGATTTTTTATAATGAATATATACAGTATATGTGTATATATATATATATATATATATATATATATATACACACACACTACCATTTAAAAGTTTGAGCTAGGTAAGTTTTTTTTTTTTTGGCATTTATTTGCTAAAAAATATGGCAAGATCTTAAATATTGTGAGATATTATTACGGTTTAAAATAACAATAGAAAATAGTAATTTATAGTAAAGTGTCATTTATTCCTGTGATGCGCAGCTGTATTTTCAGCATCATTCCTCCAGTCTTCAGTGTCACATGATCTTCAGAAATTATTCTAATATGCTGATTTGCTGCTCGAGAAACATTTCTGATTATTATCAATGTTGAAAACAGTTGTGCTGCACAATATTTGAGTGGAAGCAGTGAGGCATTTTACAGGGCTGAATATTTATCAGCAGCGCTCCACTGCCCGGCTGAGATTGTAATCTCTTTTGATAAGAGCAAACTTTGTCACAAACACACTCATCCCTGGAGCTCGACGTCACCTGTGTTTACGAGTGTGTGCCAAGAAGGTCGGACAGGCTGTAGAAACTCACCGTGCATCGCTGTTCTCAGGCGGAAAGTGTTTTGTTTTAGTTTTGTTTTTGTGCGTGTGTTGTGTATTCGTTTTTAATTTGTGCTCATTAATGGAGTCATTTCATGACTTTCAGTTCTGTGAACATTTCTGGACCGCCTGCATTCTTCCAATGATGTAAACAGAACAATGTACAAAATATGCAATATACAAATACGCTGTCCATTCTTTCAATCTAAAAAATAACTCAAAGAATAATTAGCAGAATCGTTAAAGGAACAGTTCACCCAAAAATGAAAATTAGCTGGAAATGTGCTCACCCTCAGGTCATCCAAGATGTATGTGATTTTTTTATGGACTGGAGTGCTGTGGATTATTGTGATGTTTTTATCAGCTGTTTGGACTCTCGTTCTGACGGCACCCATTCACTGCAGAGCATCCATTGCCGAGACACTGATGCAATGCTACATTTCTCCAAATCTGATGAAGAAATAAACTCATCTTGTATGGCCTGAGGTTGAGGACCGTTTCAGCTATTCATAATTCATATCCCTACTGCTTAAGTCAGTTGAAGCATTGGAAGCAACTTCAGAAATTGTTACTCAGCATTTGTACAAGTAAGCATTGAACCCTTTTCTCATCTGTGTTTTTCCCATCAGCCCTTGGGTGCTGAGGGCAGTTGGCAGCCCTCCTTCCACTTCTACATTTGCCTCCATTGTGGAGGAGGAGAAACAACAGGAAGCCGCGCTAATCCGCAGCCGCGAGAAACCGCTAGCGCTCATACAGGTAACGTTCTTCTGTCTTGTGTGCATTTGACATAGTGACATAGACATCCTTTTATTCACCAAATTAAAGTCGTGTCCACAGTTGATGGTCAAGACAGTAACTTTAACCTGGCAATAACACTGGACATGTCAGGTTGTCAAATGGCATGATGTGCATTATTTAGAAAACATGCTATTTTAATCAAACGTGCTCTGCTTTCAAACATTTCTACTTGGGAAAATGCATTACCATTTAAAACTTTGGGGCCAGTAAGATTTTTTCCAAAATAAGTGTCTTCTGCTCACCAAGACTGCATTTATTTGATTAAAAATGCAATAAAACTGTGAAATATTATTGTGATTTCAAATAGCTTTTTTCTATGTGAATGTTCGAATGTAATTTATTTCTATGTTCAAAGCTGTATTTCCAGCATCATTCCTCCAGTCTTCAGTGTCACATGATCTTCAGAAATCAGTATAATATGCTGATTTGCTGCTCGAGAAACATTTCTGATTATTATCAATGTTGAAAACAGTTGTGCTGCATAATATTTTTGTGGAAACTGATACATTTTAGTTTTCAGGATCCTTTTGTAACATTATAAATGTCTTTACGGTCACTTTTGATCAATTTAATGCATCCTTGCCAAATAAAATTATGAATTTAGCTCAAATATCTTATTTACCCCAAACTTCTGAATGGTGGTGTATGTGTGAAAACATTTTGAAGAATAATGATTAAGATGTGCACACTCATGTACTTAAGGTATGAGGAAAATATTTACTTTTTGTTTTATGATGCATGACATTACATCTTTTAAAAATTGAATTGGATCATTAAAACCTTGACTAAAAACAGTATGAAAGTGTCAAATTGTACAAGAAACACTTGTGCGCATTTTTAAGAATTTTTTCAAATGTGTTGTAAACTAGATTTTTAAAAATGTCCTTTTCCTGATGTTTATCATTTGACCCTTGTATTCCGTTCATCTCATCTTTATCGTAGATTGAAGAACGAGCCATTCAGGACCTGTTACTCCATTACAAGGCCATTAATAACCCAGAGGAGCTGATATTAGTGGAGAGATCCCCTCAAGGTCCAATCGCCATCCCAACCTGGAACAAACACTGATGCTGATGCGAGGTTGCGGTGACACTTCCCACTCGCGCTCACGTTTCAGCCAGTATTAAGGTGCATCACAAGCCATGTTCTGTTTTCATCACCTTATTCTGCAGCAAGCACAATTGCTTTCTTTGACTGCATACTTTTACATTCTATATGCTTTTTTTCATTAATTTTGCTGTTTTCTTGTAAGAAAAGACTGGAATATAGAGTGTAATCTGTTGTTCTCAGCCTGAAGAGTTGCCACATGTGCCAAAATGTGATTTAAAAAAAAAATTTTTTTTTTTTTTATTATTATTTTATGATGCAGTGCTACAGTGATCTGCATCTCACAGCTAGTGTATGTGTTTATGAAGAGCAAACTCGCATTGTAACCAGACGAAGAAAATCCAATCAGCCGTGAAAAGCAATAAAGACTTTATTAGGTTGCTCACAAGGGCTGTTTGAAAGAGCTGGTGTTAAAGAAAATCAAGTGCACAATGAAAGGAGCTGAGATTTACGAATATGCATTTTATTTTTCACTTCCTCATGCAGTTAACGTCAATAACATTATCATTTGGTGTTCAATATAATGATAGTTTGTTTGTCACTAGCAGAATAGGATTGGTACTACAGATACAAAAAAATGAATACCTCAAAGTCATCTTTGCTTAATGTTAAGAGAAGATATTTGCAGTGGCATGCAATAAAGAGATGATTACGAGCTCCAGCGGTTGTTGTTTTGTATGTCATTATAGTCATTTCTTAAAGTTTACCCTGTTACCCAGACAGACCCCCACTAACTTAAAGTTACTGCATATTAATCTGCCAGGAGAGAAAGTATTCTAACATAAAAATATTACATTTGCCTTTAATGACTTGCCATTCCAGCTTAACTTCAACACTATGACTCTGTCAAGGTCAAGACCATATAATATTATTTAACAGGGCTGAATATTTATCAGCAGCGCTCCACTGCCCGGCTGAGATTGTAATCTCTTTTGATAAGAGCAAACTTTGTCACAAACACACTCATCCCTGGAGCTCGACGTCACCTGTGTTTACGAGTGTGTGCCAAGAAGGTCGGACAGGCTGTAGAGTGCATCGCTGCATCGCTGTTCTCAGGCGGAAAGTGTTTTGTTTTAGTTTTGTTTTTGTGCGTGTGTTGTGTATTCGTTGTGCTCATTAGCTCATTAATGGAGTCATTTCATGACTTTCAGTTCTGTGAACATTTCTGGACCGCCTGCATTCTTCCAATGATGTAAACAGAACAATGTACAAAATATGCAATATACAAATACGCTGTCCATTCTTTCAATCTAAAAAATAACTCAAAGAATAATTAGCAGAATCGTTAAAGGAACAGTTCACCCAAAAATGAAAATTAGCTGGAAATGTGCTCACCCTCAGGTCATCCAAGATGTATGTGATTTTTTTATGGACTGGAGTGCTGTGGATTATTGTGATGTTTTTATCAGCTGTTTGGACTCTCGTTCTGACGGCACCCATTCACTGCAGAGCATCCATTGCCGAGACACTGATGCAATGCTACATTTCTCCAAATCTGATGAAGAAATAAACTCATCTTGTATGGCCTGAGGTTGAGGACCGTTTCAGCTATTCATAATTCATATCCCTACTGCTTAAGTCAGTTGAAGCATTGGAAGCAACTTCAGAAATTGTTACTCAGCATTTGTACAAGTAAGCATTGAACCCTTTTCTCATCTGTGTTTTTCCCATCAGCCCTTGGGTGCTGAGGGCAGTTGGCAGCCCTCCTTCCACTTCTACATTTGCCTCCATTGTGGAGGAGGAGAAACAACAGGAAGCCGCGCTAATCCGCAGCCGCGAGAAACCGCTAGCGCTCATACAGGTAACGTTCTTCTGTCTTGTGTGCATTTGACATAGTGACATAGACATCCTTTTATTCACCAAATTAAAGTCGTGTCCACAGTTGATGGTCAAGACAGTAACTTTAACCTGGCAATAACACTGGACATGTCAGGTTGTCAAATGGCATGATGTGCATTATTTAGAAAACATGCTATTTTAATCAAACGTGCTCTGCTTTCAAACATTTCTACTTGGGAAAATGCATTACCATTTAAAGCTTTGGGGCCAGTAAGATTTTTTCCAAAATAAGTGTCTTCTGCTCACCAAGACTGCATTTATTTGATTAAAAATGCAATAAAACTGTGAAATATTATTGTGATTTCAAATAGCTTTTTTCTATGTGAATGTTCGAATGTAATTTATTTCTATGTTCAAAGCTGTATTTCCAGCATCATTCCTCCAGTCTTCAGTGTCACATGATCTTCAGAAATCAGTATAATATGCTGATTTGCTGCTCGAGAAACATTTCTGATTATTATCAATGTTGAAAACAGTTGT
>NW_015506122.1:50347-51769 GCF_001515645.1 Sinocyclocheilus grahami | reverse complement strand
GAGAAACCGCTAGCGCTCATACAGGTAACGTTCTTCTGTCTTGTGTGCATTTGACATAGTGACATAGACATACTTTTATTCACCAAATTAAAGTCGTGTCCACAGTTGATGGTCAAGACAGTAACTTTAACCTGGCAATAACACTGGACATGTCAGGTTGTCAAATGGCATGATGTGCATTATTTAGAAAACATGCTATTTTAATCAAACGTGCTCTGCTTTCAAACATTTCTACTTGGGAAAATGCATTACCATTTAAAACTTTGGGGCCAGTAAGATTTTTTCCAAAATAAGTGTCTTCTGCTCACCAAGACTGCATTTATTTGATTAAAAATGCAATAAAACTGTGAAATATTATTGTGATTTCAAATAGCTTTTTTCTATGTGAATGTTCGAATGTAATTTATTTCTATGTTCAAAGCTGTATTTTCAGCATCATTCCTCCAGTCTTCAGTGTCACATGATCTTCAGAAATCAGTATAATATGCTGATTTGCTGCTCGAGAAACATTTCTGATTATTATCAATGTTGAAAACAGTTGTGCTGCATAATATTTTTGTGGAAACTGATACATTTTAGTTTTCAGGATCCTTTTGTAACATTATAAATGTCTTTACGGTCACTTTTGATCAATTTAATGCATCCTTGCCAAATAAAATTATGAATTTAGCTCAAATATCTTATTTACCCCAAACTTCTGAATGGTGGTGTATGTGTGAAAACATTTTGAAGAATAATGATTAAGATGTGCACACTCATGTACTTAAGGTATGAGGAAAATATTTACTTTTTGTTTTATGATGCATGACATTACATCTTTTAAAAATTGAATTGGATCATTAAAACCTTGACTAAAAACAGTATGAAAGTGTCAAATTGTACAAGAAACACTTGTGCGCATTTTTAAGAATTTTTTCAAATGTGTTGTAAACTAGATTTTTAAAAATGTCCTTTTCCTGATGTTTATCATTTGACCCTTGTATTCCGTTCATCTCATCTTTATCGTAGATTGAAGAACGAGCCATTCAGGACCTGTTACTCCATTACAAGGCCATTAATAACCCAGAGGAGCTGATATTGGTGGAGAGATCCCCTCAAGGTCCAGTCGCCATCCCCACCTGGAACAAACGCTGATGCTGATGCTGAGGTTACAGTGATACTCATGACTTCCCGCTCACGTTTCAGGCAGTATTAGGGTGCATCACAAGCAGTGTTCTGCTTTCATCACCTTATTCTGCAGTAAGCACACTCACATTCTTTGACTGCTTACTTTTACTTTCTCTATGCTTTTTTTCTCTCATTAATTTTCTCTTAAGGAAAGACTGGAATATGAAGTGTAATCTACTGTTGTCAGCCCAGAGAGTAGCCACATGCTTTTTTTTTTTTTCATTATATGATGCAGTGGTGAGGTGATCTGCATCT
>NW_015506122.1:42016-48772 GCF_001515645.1 Sinocyclocheilus grahami | reverse complement strand
TTGGGCAATTAAGAAATCCCGGCCGGACGCATTTTTGTAGGTCCATTTTTGTAGGTCCTACTTTATAATCTATTGCTAATCGATGTATTCTTTTTAAAGTAGCATATGGAACATATTTTCTGCCTTATTCTGTGACAAGAAGCCTCATCAGATCACAAAAGGAAGCATTTGACTGGTGTTGTGGAGTAAAAAGGTTATAATTTTCTCTTTTGTACAACAGGTTTAGAAATGTGAATACAAGGGAGGAATGTGAAAACAACATGGACACTCTCGTTACTTCAAAGATGTGTTGGATTTGTATTATTAGAGCATTCCGACTTGAGTTCACGTGCATTTTCTCAGTGGGGAAATAATTTTTCATGTGCGGTGCCAGTGATGATGCTTCTTACGTCCGTTTCGGAGAACCAGAGGACAAATTTTTTCAATCGATCGCTCAGGCATGGCACCAAAATCTGCGTTTAAATTCGGTTCTAGTACATACCGGTTACATAGGTACAGGTGCCGTATTGGTACCGGGTTTCGGTACGCAACCCTACATAAGAGAGACAAATTCATTTTTTCCTTTGAACTCTGTAGTCAGGCCCTACAAGAAGTCCGGATTTTGTTTATCCCTGGGATATTTATTTTTATTTATTTATTTTTATTGGTAATATAGCATACAGCAATTAAAAACAATGAAATTAACAACACTCATGACAAAATTTTAAGAATTTAGATTTATCAAAGCGATGTGAAGACATAAGCCAATTAAACAATCTGGTGTTATCCAGTTTGATTGTTTGACCCTGTATTTGCTCAATACAATGTCCAAACATAATGAAACTTGATACACATAGAGAACAGCTCAATTAGAGGATGTGCACCAATTTTTTCCCAAATCTGCCAATAGGGGGCGTTTCAACTAAAAGCAACATTTAGGATCATTGGGACATTTTTTCCCCCTAGTCATCTCAATGGCAATAAGTGTTCCAGTTTACCTGAGTTAACCCTGCATTTTTCTCTCTGTCTCATCTGCTTACCTACTAATTGACTGTAATGTGAAGGTTTAAATAGTTTATATATATATATATATATATATATATATGTGTGTGTGTGTATATATATATATATATATATTAAGAGATGGGATTTTGTCTGGACAGGATTGTAGAATGATTAATTTAGAATGAGTCTCGTCAGATGGCCTCGTTGAGCACCTCTGTCTGTTTTAGCAGAGCCGTTGACTCAGTGTTTTTACAGTCGTCGGGGTCAGAGCAGAACGTGTCTCCAGTGACGTGACTTAAGTGATGTCAGCTCTCTTTCATTTGTCTTATTTGCGCTCATGCAGTCATCTCAAGCCCGTCCTAATGAATTTGATGTTTGGTGTGATTTGATTAAGCAGTCGGTCCTTTCCTTTTGAACAAGCCTCTCTCCTTGCATACGATACAGTCATCAGAGTATGAAAAAGCAGCCGTTAGCAGAGTGCATCAGATGACCCCTCTAGAAATAAGTGCATGATGGTTAAGGGTCCTAATGTGCAGTAATTACTGCGACCGTCCAGTTCAAGCATCTGCCAGACACGCAGTGAGGTGAATGATAATCACTTACTTGACTGAATTAGTCAGGAGAGAGGAGAGATGATGCCCTGCCAGGTTACTGGATGTAGAAGACACTTTTTAACCCTGTTATAAAAGTTGGGACACGTCTTAATGGTATTTCAATATACTTCATACAGTTCAAAACAGTTTTTACGATTTTATGACAACATACATCAATTAAACATCTAGAATACACTACCGCTCAAAAGTTTGGGGTGTTTTTTTTAAGAAATGAATGCTGAATTTATTCAGTAAGGATGCATTAAATTGATCAAAAGTGCCAGTAAAGACATACATAATGTTACAAATTATTTCTTTTTCAAATAAGTGCTGTTCTTTTGAACTTTCTATTCATCAAAAAATCCAGAAAAATAAAATGTGTCATGGTTTCCACAAAAGTATTGGGCAGCACAACTGTTTTCATCACTGATAATAATCAGAAATGTTTCTCGAGCAGCAAATCAGCATATTATACTGATTTCTGAAGATCATGTGACACTGAAGACTGGAGGAATGATGCTGAAAATACAGCTGCGCATCACAGGAATAAATTATATTTTACAACATATTCGCATAGAGAACAATTATTTTAAATTGTAATAATATTTCACAATTTTACAGTTTTTACTGCATTTTTTTATCAAATAAATGCCGCCTTGGTGAGCAGGAAAATTTGTTACTGACCTCAAACTTTATAACAATAATAATAATAATAATAATAATACCAGAACTGGTAAAGAGTTGCTGATTTAATTCAGTTATTTTAATTACACCGTTATAAGGTCAATAGATTGTCAAATTTATGCCATTGTGTGTTGGAAACAGCATTTTAAGGGGGATACAAACATCTGACATGTTAAAGACACATATCATATCTAATAATTTTCAAAACTATTCACTACAGTCTCGAAGCAAATGGAAACAAAATATTAAGATCCCCTAGTGTTGAATTGATATATCGAATGTTCATATTTGTTTGCTCTGAGATTTTATGATTGCAAAATGCATTCCTAAATTTCTCATGCAAAATTGTACGTTTTTTGAATGGAGAAAACATCCAGCTTTCCTGAAAATGCGCCCGGGATTCAAACCCAGCCCAACCCTCATGATTATGCCAGTATGCAACTGAAAACAACAGTATTCATGGATAAAATAACCAAATATATTATCATTTTTGTTTGAGTTCGAGTTGTTCTGCACATTGGTCAATGGTTTTATTTAATTGTTATTGTCATTAAATGAATAGTTTGCTCAAAAATGAAAATTAGCAGAAAATGCAAGATGAAGACGAGTTTGTTTCGTCATCAGATTTAGAGAAATGTAGCATTGCATCACTTGCTCACCAATGGATCCTCTGCAGTGAATGGGTGCCGTCAGAATGAGAGCCCAAACAGCTGATAAAAACATCACAATAATCCACAGCACTCCAGTCCATCAGTTAATGTCTTGTGAAGACAAAGGCTGCGTGTTTATAAGGCGTTTCAATTTTAAATGATTGCTTCTGGCAGAAATTAGAGTCCATAATTCATAATAAGGCTTCCTCCAATGAAAAAGTCCAAATCTGTTCTCATAAAGAAACTTGGATGGCCTGATGCGGAGTACATTTTCAGCAATTTTTTATTTTGGGTGGACTATTTCTTTCATTAAATTTTTATTGTTGTATTGATTTTATTGTTGATTATTTATCAATAAGCATAAATAAAACAATAAAAATGGTTCTGCGTATCAGTTATCAGACATTTAAAAAAAATATGATTAAATAATCTGGTATGCAATAAAACAGTTGTGGTTGATCCGCGATGTGTACTGTATCGTTTATGCATTTGCCATTATTTATTTTATATGCATTAAATAAGCAACATCATTTATTTCAAATTGAGCTCAACAGTCACTTTTCATCTCTGACACTCGTTACTTTTGAGTTACGAAGAGACTTTGTCGTTGAAGTTTGTTGTGTAGCTGTTAATCCAGATGCCCCGGCTGCTCTGATCTCGTTTGGCAGCAGTGTGGATTACCAGATTCTTGTTAGTCAACTGCTCTGAATAATTACGGCTACGAGCGGAGTGTATTCTGAGCGTGCCCAGAACGTGCTTTACCCTTTCAGTGACGTCACTGATGTCCCACACGTTTGACCTCATGGGGGTTCCTCCGCGCACGTGCCGCTCGACGCCAGATCGGATTCATTACGAAGGCAGGATAGTGTGTAGTGAGAGAGATTTCTGAGAAACCAGCATGTGTCGCTGGGTGAGGACTGATGATGGGAAACACTCTGCTCCTCACAAGACGTAGAATAGGATTAGGTTGAGCTCCAGGACTTACCTTTGGTTATACGGTTTATTATTTTATTTTATTTTGCTGAAAAGCTGTTTGCCCTGTGCATTTTATTGACAGCTTTGCTATCATGCATGCGTTAAAAATTGTGGATAAAGTATTAAACAAGACAATTTGAAATATCAAAAATCATATTCCATCAATTTTCACAATTATGAGGGGAAAAAGAGGTCAATTCAAAAAAATAATAATAATTCATCATGTTGAATAAAAATGCTAATGCAAAGTTACAAAATGTTCTGTTTAATGCTGTCTGTGCCCATATAGTGCAAATACAGAATATGGCCTGAACGATGCGTTTACACTTGGCCGAGTGTCGAACACCATCATGAGGTGGTTTGAGTGATCAGACTGCGATCATTTTTATGATCGGATGGCAATCTGAATCCTAAAAACACATGAAGTGACCAAATATAAATACAATTGACAGGTTTATTTATCGCTAATTCCGTTTCTGCAGAGCTCATGCAACTGTGCATTTCTGGAGAAATAAGAAGTTACATTTTACTTCATCGTAACTGATGATTTCTGGTGAAGCTTTTAATGAGGCATATACAAACAGGTCGCACTTTTCACCCTCTGAACCTAAAGGTCCCCTCGCGGGACCTCCTCACGTTGTTGCCTCGTGTTCAGCATGTTATTTCTTCAAACAAACATCACGAACAGTCCCCTGCCGTGTCAATAGCAGCTGATAGCTGACAGCCCGTGGTGATATGTTTCATGTAGAGAGCGAACATACCGTAAACAAGAGTTCAGCAAGCAAACGCATTTGCACACTTAGTTTGATTTGTGAAGCTGTAATCTCAGCCTCTTTTTTGTTTATTAGGATGCATGTGTTTCTCAGCGGAGCGACTCGGAGATGTGGCCTGTCGCAGTAAATGAGCTGTTTGCTGCCTGAGAGCCGCAGCAGCTCTCGTCTGGACACATCAGACTTCTGGCCTGATCTGATCTGAGTCACTTATTGAAAATTGCAGCTCACTTTCAGATGTGCTTATGCCTCTATTTCTGAGTGGAGAGTGTGTAGTATGACTGCAGAATGGCAGTGCTGAAGCTTTCTGTGCACTTTAGGTCACACCTATCACTTCACCACACACACGCACGCGTCTGGTTAACTATCTGTGTAGGGACTCTCCATAGGCGTAATGGTTGTTCTACTGTACAAACTGTATTTTCTATTGCCCTACACCAACCCTACACAGAAATCTGGAAGTGTAAGGGTATACATGTACTAGAAGATTGTATTTGGGTATTATTACAATAATATGAAAATAATTTTTGTAAGTCCAAAACCGCTTAGGTGCAATAAATAAAACACTTCACCAGTAGTGTTTGATAGATATGAATCCAGATATGAATATGGGTCAGTGATCAGTTATAGGTTATGTATTATTGCATTCATCTCTTCTGCTGTAGGTCTACCGGTCTTGCTCATAGGGTTTAGCCTGTGTTAACCTAAATGGGATCAAACAGATTTAAAGGGCTGGGTGAGTGCAGTGACGCAGGGCTTTGTGTCCGCTGATGAATCCTGATCGACAGCTGCTCCACTCTGACACGAGCTGAAGACTCGCCTCAGTCTACCACAGACGGCCCTCGGTCATTTAAGGTTATGAAGTTTGGACGTGGCACTTGGTGGTGTTTTGAAAATGAGTGCTCAGTAACAGTGTTGGGGGTAACGCATTACAAGTAACGCGAGTTACGTAATCAGATTACTTTTTTCAAGTAACTAGTAAAGTAACGCACTACTTTTTAATTTACAAGAGAATATCCGAGTTACTTTTTCAAATAAGCAACGCAAGTTACTTTTTTTCCAATTTGTTGATCGACAGCTCTGGTGTCGCCATGTTGAGAGAAATCAGAAGATGTTACTGTAGATCTAAAATAAATATGAATGTGCATTAATTCATCTCACTCACAAAAAACAAAACAAAACACAGATTCAGTATTCCTCAAAATAAATACAAATGAATAAATGAATAAAAATAATGCAACTCAGAATGACGCAAACCTGCAATATCCTTTATGTATTTAATCCCATTCTATTTGCTTCTGACCTTCGATGATCCAGTTCACCTCCAGATCTACTGTACGGACGTAAATGTACATTTCCTTCAGCCTGAGGCTTATTCATTTCACTTTTGGTGTGAAAAGGCTTTTATATTTGCCAAAAATAGAACTTTTTTATTTTAAAAACAAACAAGCAAGCCCTGTCCAGATTTAAGAAGTAACGCAAAAGTAACGTAACGCATTACTTTCCATAAAAAGTAACGAAGTAACGTAATTAGTTACTTTTTTATGGAGAACGCAATATTGTAATGCATTACTTTTAAAAGTAACTTTCCCCAACACTGCTCCGTAAACATTACAGTGATGTCCTGAGACATACTTTTTAAAATAACGTTTTTTTTTTTTAATTGGCATTTTTGGTTCTGTGAAGAACCGTAAACATCCTTGGGAACTTTCCATGGCAAAAAAAGGTACTTTATAGTGGAAAAAGTTTCTTTTAGAAAACTAGAAACGTGAGATAATGTGCTTGTTAATGTTTGCTAATTAACGTATTAAACATTACCTAATGATTAACAGATCATTATTTTATGTAAATGAAAATGCTTGCAAATGTCATGTCAACTTTCAATTGATATGATCATGCTCTTCTTGAAAATCTACAAATGATTTTAGCAGATGTTATGCAATGAGTAAAAGCTTTTGTTAATGCACAACACTTGTGCTGCTGTTGAGGTGTGATACGGGTAAGGTTAGGCATGGGTTTAAGGGCTGGTTAAAGGTACTGCATGATTAGTAAACATGTATATACACTCTAAAAAATGCTGGGTTAAATACAACCCAGTGC
>NW_015506122.1:5069-40024 GCF_001515645.1 Sinocyclocheilus grahami | reverse complement strand
TTTCAAATAAGTGCTGTTCTTTTGAACTTTCTATTCATCAAAAAATCCAGAAAAATAAAATGTGTCATGGTTTCCACAAAAGTATTGGGCAGCACAACTGTTTTCATTTTCACAATTTTACAGTTTTTACTGCATTTTTTTTATCAAATAAATGCCGCCTTGGTGAGCAGGAAAATTTGTTACTGACCTCAAACTTTATAACAATAATAATAATAATAATAATAATACCAGAACTGGTAAAGAGTTGCTGATTTAATTCAGTTATTTTAATTACACCGTTATAAGGTCAATAGATTGTCAAATTTATGCCATTGTGTGTTGGAAACAGCATTTTAAGGGGGATACAAACATCTGACATGTTAAAGACACATATCATATCTAATAATTTTCAAAACTATTCACTACAGTCTCGAAGCAAATGGAAACAAAATATTAAGATCCCCTAGTGTTGAATTGATATATCGAATGTTCATATTTGTTTGCTCTGAGATTTTATGATTGCAAAATGCATTCCTAAATTTCTCATGAAAAATTGTACGTTTTTTGAGTGGAGAAAACCTCCAGCTTTCCTGAAAATGCGCCCGGGATTCAAACCCAGCCCAACCCTCATGATTATGCCAGTATGCAACTGAAAACAACAGTATTCATGGATAAAATAACCAAATATATTATCATTTTTGTTTGAGTTTAATGAGTTGTTCTGCACATTGGTCAATGGTTTTATTTAATTGTTATTGTCATTAAATGAATAGTTTGCTCAAAAATGAAAATTAGCAGAAAATGCAAGATGAAGACGAGTTTGTTTCGTCATCAGATTTAGAGAAATGTAGCATTGCATCACTTGCTCACCAATGGATCCTCTGCAGTGAATGGGTGCCGTCAGAATGAGAGCCCAAACAGCTGATAAAAACATCACAATAATCCACAGCACTCCAGTCCATCAGTTAATGTCTTGTGAAGACAAAGGCTGCGTGTTTATAAAGTGTTTAAATTTTAAATGATTGCTTCTGGCAGAAATTAGAGTCCATAATTCATAATAAGGCTTCCTCCAATGAAAAAGTCCAAATCTGTTCTCATAAAGAAACTTGGATGGCCTGATGCGGAGTACATTTTCAGCAATTTTTTATTTTGGGTGGACTATTTCTTTCATTAAATTTTTATTGTTGTATTGATTTTATTGTTGATTATTTATCAATAAGCATAAATAAAACAATAAAAATGGTTCTGCGTATCAGTTATCAGACATTTAAAAAAAATATGATTAAATAATCTGGTATGCAATAAAACAGTTGTGGTTGATCCGCGATGTGTACTGTATCGTTTAAGTGTGTGTGTGAGAGAAGTGATAGGCGTGACCTGAGGCGCACAGAAAGCTTCAGCACTGCTATTCTGCTGTCATACTACACACTACAGTCTCCAGCACTGCGTGCGCGGACGGATGACGGTCCTCACAGAAGCAGACAGAATAAGGTCAGACCTCAGCGAGTCTCCAGTTCATTGCCCCCGTGTGAAGCGCACTATGCGTCTCCTCAGCTCTCCTCGTAACAGCTCCAGGCAGTAGATCTTCCCTCGGACTCCTCCAGCAGACGCGACCATGGCTGAAGAGGACAGCGCGATCGGACGAGTTTCAGACTCGAGCACGGACAGCACGAGCTTCGGCGTGTTGAGCTGGGAGCAGGTCCAGCGGCTGGACCTCATCCTGACCGAGAGCATCCCGATCCACGGCCGAGGAAACTTCCCGACGCTGCAGATGAAGCCGCGGCAGATCGTGACGGCGGTGCGGAGCCGCATGCGGGAGCAGCGCATCCATGTGCGGGACGTGCGTCTCAACGGGTCCGCCGCCAGCCACGTCCTGCACGGGGACAGCGGGCTCGGCTATAAGGACCTGGACCTCATATTCTGCGTGGACCTGAAGGGAGAGACGGAGTTTCAGATCGTCAAGAACATAGTGCTGGACTGTCTGCTGGACTTCTTACCTGATGGGGTCAATAAAGAGAAAATCACAGTGCTGACCCTGAAGGTGAGTCTCAGATTCATGAGGGTGGTGGACAAATGGTCTTTAAAGGGTTCAAATGGACATATTTGTAAAAAAGGAAAGTTTTCTTTGCAGATTAAATCATGTTTACAGTTCATTTAAACAGTTCTGCAATAAAGTCTCATAAGAGCTCAGTGCCAAATGTTTCTTTTTACAACCGGCTATTTTGTCTATATAGAATTAAGTTTGTAAAGTAATGAATAAAGAATCACTGCAACACTAAACATAACATATTCGTGTTATATTTATGCAAAGTTGTTTTGCCATCTTAATAGTTCAATTCAATTCAAGTTTATTTGTATAGCAATTTTCACGATACAAATGGTTGCAAAGCAACTTTACAGCAAATTAAGTTTCTACAATATTTAGTGGTTAAATAGTCAATAGTCAAAATTATTTTCGTCTTTTGTGCTGTTTCTAATTGTAAGGTTTAATACACAGATATATGGTTTGTATTTCTGCAAGCAGTACAGTAAACAGTGACTTTACTTTAGCTTCGAGGGGCCGCCATTTATTATTTATCAGTAGACCTTTGAATAACCGGTTCAAACCCAATCTTTAACAGTAATTTATAGGAAAGCGGTGTTTAAAACACTTCAAGTACAGCATGTCACACTGAAGGACACAGCTGTCACTGCTTGACTTAACATGTCGTGTTTTTCAATCAGTACGTTATTTTAGATCATCCCTATAGTCTCCAGTGACATTCAGTAGAAATGCAATTAGAGTAGTTTACGGATAGGCTGGTGAAATGTTGGTTTTCTGTCAGTTAAGAGGATTGCGCTAAAGCAGGTTAAAGCCGATCGAGCGTCCTCAGCCGCTTAGATCTCCTGCGACAGGTAATGATGGAGAACTGATATGGCAAACAGACATGCGTTTGAAAGCATTTTTATTTTAATGAAATGCTGAAACGATTCCTTGTGTTATTTTGCAGGAAGCATATGTGCAAAAGATGGTGAAAGTGTGCAATGATTCGGACCGCTGGAGTCTCATCTCTCTCTCCAACAACCGGGGAAAAAACGTGGAGCTCAAGTTCGTGGACTCCTTGCGCCGGCAGTTCGAGTTTAGCGTCGATTCTTTCCAGATTAAGCTCGACTCTCTGCTGCTTTTCTACGAGTGCTCGGAGAACCCCATGGCCAAAACGTTTCACCCCACCATCATCGGCGAGAGCGTGTATGGAGACTTCGCCACGGCGCTGGACCACTTGCGCAACAAGGTGATCTGCACGAGGAACCCCGAGGAGATCCGAGGCGGCGGCCTCCTGAAATACTGCCATCTTCTAGTCAGGGGTTTCCGAGCCGCCTCCGAGTCGGAGATGAAGTCTCTCCAGCGCTACATGTGCTCCCGCTTCTTCATCGACTTCTCGGACATCAGCGAACAACAGCGCAAGCTGGAGTCTTACCTCCAGAACCACTTTGTGGGCTTGGAGGACCGCAAGTATGATTATCTAACAATGCTGCATGGGGTAGTGAACGAGAGCACGGTGTGTCTGATGGGACACGAGCGGCGGCAGATCTTAGGGCTGATCGCCATGCTAGCAGTGCGTGTGTTGGCCGAGCAGAACATCATACCCAACGTGGCCAACGTCACTTGCTATTACCAGCCCGCCCCTTATGTAGCAGACGGTAACTTTAGCAATTATTACATTGCCCAAGTCCAGCCAGTCTTTACCTGCCATCAGCAAACCTACTCCACATGGCTGCCGTGCAACTGAACGCCAAACAGATGAGCTGAATCATTGCATTGTTGAATCTGTTTCGCAATTGACCCTGAGTGTTACCATCCACTTCCCCAGTGTGCATCGATGCTTGAGTGAAATGAATGGGGTTTGTCTGTTTTCTCAAATGAGTTTGGAAGGCAACTTCTGCTCTACCTTGCCTAATTCTCGGCTGATCATGAGGTTTTACACTTATTATCCGTTCTCAAGTGTGTTTCTGACCGGTTGACACATTGAATCCCGGTCGTTAGATGCATGAGAAGGGAAGTGTGAGGTTTTGGAAAGCTGCAGTTGCACCCTTTAGTCCAAATGGAAACCAGTGTATCGCTAAGAACCTTTTACGAAGGAAAAGTCAAAAACTACAACCATTACAGTTTGTTCAAACCAAAGATGTTAAGATTGTATTTTTATACCTAGACTATCAGCAGATGTGATAGTGCTGTCTATATTTGTACATGTGTGCATTCGAAGTGCCTAACGTCAATGCAGTATTCTGAGGTGAGCAAAGCAACCTCAAAATCACGAAACACGACAAAGGGACTAAAAGCTTGTGAATGTGCATGATGTGTCCTGATTTACAACCAATGTAAGTGTCATTTTTGTTTGTAGTTCAGTCTCCGTCTATTAATTGAACTCTTAAATGATTGTTTCTGAGCAGCGTCCACAACTTTGAGAAGCCATCTTTTAGTTTAGTCGAAATTTGCGCCGGCTTTCCAGCAGACCGTATTATCCAGGTGAGAGTTGAACGGCATACGGCCCGAAAACAAAGAAAAGACTTGTTTTGTGGGTGAGAATGAAGTTTGTTTCCGGACTCTCTAGATGAAAGGTATTTGCAGAAACCTCTGATGGTGGGACGCTATTTGCTGTAACATTCAAGCAGGGAATTCGACAGCTCCTGCTGAAGTAAAAGCCGCTGTGTTCCTGTGCTCCGTCACAGCTGCTCCGCCGGCTGAACCTGACCCCGCGTTCACCCGCTGGTAACAGAGTGTTAACCTGTTCTTGATTAATAGCGCTGCGGAAGGAAGCAGGCGGGGCCGTGGCATATATGTTTAGACTTGACAAAGAGTCTTGAGAGGAGAGAGAAGAGGAAAGTGAGAGTGTGAGGGAGAAACGAGACGCAGACGAGAGCGAGGGAGGGAGGGCTGGAGAGATGGGTGCAGCTGGTGAAGGGGTTTATCTACTTCGGCAAATCTCTTTTAATCAATACAGCTTATTTCATTACTATGGGCAATTTGGCTGAACAGACACAAGGTTTTTATAGGACTGAGAAGCACAGATCAGTTTGCTTTACTGGAATGCAAACTTTGCAGTAGAGTTTCCAGTATTCCTCATATCACAGCACGCAACTGAAGTGCACTCAGTTGTAGACAGTTTGGCATTATGAAGATTAAATAAGCAGAAATAAGCTTGCATTTCCAATGCATGACATGGAATTTGAATTATGCGTGAATGAGATTTTAAAGGGGTCATATCATACTTTGTCGTCAACTCATAATGTTTTAGTGTCCAATTTAACTTTTCACCACCATTTTTAGTCTCTTTCTGATCTTTAGATTTAAAGGACCTCTAAAGGCTTTGGGTTTGCTGTCAGGTCCAATATAAATGTAACTTTTTTAATGACATACTTTTTGTGAGTTTCTGATCACGCGGTGGTCATCATTCATGTGTAAATAATGTTTCTTCTGTCTGCTTTCAGAAAGTCGTGGATGTTTAGTTTAAATAAATGTTCTTTTTGGACTGGGAAGCAAGTTTTGATTTCTACAAGTTTAAGTATGTTTATGTAGTAGAGGGATTCCCAAACGTATTTGTCAGCCAAACCCCTTTAACCTAAAATATTTACTTGAAGTACATTTCTGAGATTTTAAGTGAATATTTTAATAATTGCAACAATAATAACAAATATTTGCGTGTTCACGGTTCTCTGATGTCAGTTAAGTGTTGCATGAAATGCAGGTAAACAAACAAATCTTTTTTTAAGGGCTTTAATTAATTTTTATTTGAACAAAATCCCACACACTGCTATAGTTGTGAATCATATTTTAATACAGCGTTTCAGTCATGTGACTTCGATCAGGCATTGTTTTTCAAAAATGAAGCTTGCGTGACTGAAAAGTTGTATTAAAATATTATTCACAAGCTATAGCACTGTGTAAGATTCATATTTGCTTTACTGTATTCCTATGCTCCTTATTTTATTACTTACTAGGAGTTTTTAATTTATTTCGATTCACAACCCCCAGTTTGGAAATCCTGAAATAGTACATCAAAATGTTGTATCTAAAAAAATAAAGCAAAGGGTGATTCCTCATAATATGACCCCTTTAAAAACTTCAGTGGATGCATTGCTAATTAATGCATTACTATGCATTACTTCTATAAGACATGGTTGTTGAAGTGATTGACATCCAGCAGAATTTGCATTAACATTTGTTTTCAACCAACGTGATCTGCAGTGTTTGTGAAGCCTGATTCTGTACTGATCATGATGTTCACACGTCTCCTCTCTTTTAGTAGTTGACATGTCTGTGGTTCTCACTCACACTCTAGCTTGTCTTAACGTTTTGACGGTTTCCTGTGGATTTTGCTGGCAGCGGGATGTTTGACTTGCTCTGTGAAGTCTGAGCTCCTATCTTGGCATTTTTCGGATGATGCCAAACATTTAATGTTCAAATATCTTATAAAAACATCTTTTTAGGACAAACACACATTATGCTTGTTTTTCTTATTGTATCAGTGAATTTAATTGTCATTCTGCTTTGTTCAAGCTGCTAAATGGCGTTTTTAACTGCTTCTTTTGTGCATAAATTTGTTCAATTGATCAACGATTTGACATGTTGTCCTCAATAAAAAAAAATAAGAAAAAGAAAGAAATGTACAGAATGCAGAATGTCCTTTTTTTCTGAACACCTCTCTGCTTTTGGACCCAGTTTCCAGCATATAAAATTAGAGAGTTCGATCAAAGAGCAAAGAGAGCGTAATCTGCTGGATAAATGTGTGGGATTTGCATGGACCAAAAAATAAATAAAAATAGCCACTTTTGTCCAATAAGTTGTGCTAAAACTGCCTTTAAAAAGATACTGTATTATGTCATTTTATTATTTTTTTTTTAAATATGATTTCTGCACCACTTGATCATCTAATAAAAAAATAAAAAATAAAAATAAAAAAAGAGATATATAAGAAAGCAATTTAACATAAAAAAAATCACATTTATTATATAGATAGTGTACATGTAATCTGAATTCAAATTTTGTGACCAGACAGATGTCCTGAATAACTGGTGTACTATTTGGTTTAACTATATGGAATAACTAATACTTAAATAATCAAATAAAATAAAAAATAAGAGAGATTATTACATGCACCAATAGGGTTTGACTTGATTTTATGTTAAACTCCACCACCAGATGTCTTCCAATGATGTTAAGAAGATGTTGCATAATATATTACCACTGGATGCTGTTTAGCATTTAAACATCACTAGCAGAATTAAACTTAGGGACTTAAGACCCGTCATGATGAAAGCCAGCCAAAAAAAAAAAAAAAAAACTGCAGTTCTCAAAGTTTTCTTATGACTGAATTACACATTTTGAATATTAAGTTACAGGTCAACTGAAAAGGTCGTTTGGGGTGAACTGCGTCAGAACGGTCACAGTGTGTGATTTCCACTGGTTTTACAGGAGGTCAGGCCTCGACAGCAGCCACACTCAGTGTGCAATAAACATATATGTGTCTGAGATGACATTTGTGTAAAGCCACAGTCTGCTGGACATGGATATGACATCAGCAGTCACCCGGGGCAACCAGACCTTTAGAAGGGTCAACCTTTAGTGCCCGCTAAAAATAGAGATGCTATTGCGGAGTATTTCTGCTTGATTGATGTGCACTGAACAATCATTTTGTCAAATGTGACGTCACAGCTCTTGTACAGGTTATGTACAGGTCAGCGGACTTTGGACTCAGTGTTGACGTGTGCTAATGGAAACACTAGCTCTGTTCCTTGCCTACATAGGCAGCTACCTTCTAAGCATCCTCCTATCCAAGAGGATTTTGTTTTCCATTTAGGTTTTTGCAAAGCATTCAAGATTCTTTATTGCCACTATACAGAGTATAGCGAAATTAGAGAAGCCTTACGGTGCAGTCACATATAACTTAGTGCAAGCTAAACAACCAGTTTAAGAAATTGAAATAAATATAGTCTAAGATTACCTAAAACGATACAAACAAAACATGTATGGTCAAGAGAGTTGTGCAAAATGAGCCAGTTACTGCATAGTGATGGATAAAATACAAGAGCCATATGGAATATTGAGTACTGTATACATATTGCACAGTTGTGTCATATAAGAGAAGAGTAGTAAACGTTGCATTGTTTTGCATACTAATGGCACCTAGTAGTGAGCAGTCGAGTGTTGCACAGATCTTTCACAGCAGATCATAAAGATCGTGTTATTGCACAACAGACAGTAATGTACTGCATACGGTGTTGCACACCATGGGAGAGTAGTAAAGTGCAACGGAATGTAAACCCATGGAGTAATATAGACTGTAAACATATACGGGGGAATAGATATATATTGAGGTATGCAGAGAATGTAAACCTGTATGGGTCGAGGTATAAATGCCAGACCAGATTGGTGCATTCTTTCAGTTTGTGTCTGTGTGTCTGCCTGGCAGTGTTCAGCTCCCGTATGGCGCTGGGTTAGAAACTGTTCTTGAGTCTATTGGTCCACGATGTGACGGACCTGAATTGTTTACCAGAGGGCGATGTGAACTATTACCCGGTTCTCGACTGTTAGGTTAGGTATAGAGAGTACCGAGTATTGTTAGAATCGTCACGAGCTTCGCCTCCGTCGCCTAATGCGTTTTCCAACCGTGGACTGGAGAGCCGCCGGCTATTCCATGGGACGTTTCCATGAGGCATTTTTTCCAGATGGAGAGGTTTATTGAACTGGAGAGAAACTGAAGGAAAGTGACTCTGTTTCCCAGAGTAAAGCCCCCGTCCCAGTGTTGGTGCCGAGGAATTACCTCCACATCCATTAACTCACCGCCCGCTGCCGACACCACAGAAAATTCACCATCACCATATATTGTAAAATATAGCATCATTACTCCAGTCTTCAGTGTCACGTCATCCTGCAGAAATCATTCTAATATGCTGATTTGCTGCATAAGAAACATTTCTGATAATTATCAATGTCGAATAAAGGGTCACACTTTATTTTAAGGCCCAGTTCTCACTATTAACTACGACTTTTGCCTCAATAAACTCCTAATTAATAGTTAGTAAGGTAGTTGTTAAGTTTAGGTATGGGGTAGGATTAAGGATGTAGAATATGGTCATGCAGAAAAAGGTATTAATATGTGCTTTATAAGTACTAATAAAAAGCCAATATGCTAAAAATATATGCATGCTAATAAGCAACTAGTTAATAGTGAGAATTGGTCCCTAAACTAAAGAGTTACTGAAAAAAGTTCTGTTGCTTCATATTCATGATACATTTTTTTCCAGGATTCTTTGATGAATAGAAAGAATTAATAGGAATGTTTAATTGAAATAGAAAGTTATTTGAAGTCTTTACTCTCACTTTTGGTGAATGTAATGAATCCTTGCTGAATAAGGTTTACCAGATTGCAACCAATAATATTTAGAGAAAAACTATAATTTCCATGATATACTTTTTTGTTTGGAAATGACCGTGTCTAGGCAAGGCAGGTTTATTTATATTGCACATTTTATTCACAATGGTCATTCAAAGCACTCTACATAAGTGCTTACATTTTTTTTTAATCCATCCATTCTCCAAATTATTTGTCCTCTGTAGGGTTTTAAAATCATTTAAGAATATAAAAATAAATTAGAAAAAAATTAAGCCAACTTTAAACATGTGCTGTGAAAAATAAGAAAGTAAAAAAAGTAGAATTACATGGACATAAACTTTAAATAAAATAACTGACGTAAGCACCACATCCAACTGTTTATTTAATCAGCTTTACTAGTGGATGGTGCTTAATACCAGTGTAAACAGGGTCTACACCGTTTTGTGTTTGGATCACTCAAACCACATACAGAGGTCGTCAAAATATCATTACAGTTGTCATTCAGGACTGATGTTAATGCCAGGTGAAACAGGGCCTGTAATTGCTAGATGACCCAACTAGGTAAGTAGATTCGGGTCCCATTTGCATAGGTATGACAAACAATGTTGGTGTTTTCCATCATTTGGCCTAGTAGGATCGAACATGAAAGGTCCAAGGATTGAACCTTGGGGGACTGCAGTTTCAACAGTTTCAGTTCCAACAAAAATCATCTGTTCCCATCACATACAACATGAAACACTCATGTGGGAGTAACATGGCTATATTGTAAAAACATTGATGTGCCTCATGTGGAAAATAAATGCTATGAATATAAGAAATGAAGGTAAGATGAGCTTTTGAGAGTGGTGTGGTGCTGCGAGAAGACAAAGAATGTGTCTCAGACCTGCCATGAGTGTTTTCTCATTGTTGTGCGTGTAGCTGTTGTTCAGCGTTACAAACAGACTGGGTAGAGTATAGGAAGAGAGAGAGAGAAGGTGATCCCTTTGTGGGATTACAGTCATTAGAGTTAGCAGGTTTGCATTTAGTCACTAGGTGCTACAGAGATAATCACTCATACATTCAGGGCGATAGAAAGTAGGGTAAACCCACAAACAGATGAGACATGGAGCTAATGAAAATCAACAGAACTGATGAAATCTCTCAAAAAATCATCTGTTCCCATCACATACAACATGAAACACTCATGTGGGAGTAACATGGCTATATTGTAAAAACATTGATGTGCCTCATGTGGAAAATAAATGCTATGAATATAAGAAATGAAGGTAAGATGAGCTTTTGAGAGTGGTGTGGTGCTGCGAGAAGACAAAGAATGTGTCTCAGACCTGCCATGAGTGTTTTCTCATTGTTGTGCGTGTAGCTGTTGTTCAGCGTTACAAACAGACTGGGTGGAGTATAGGAAGAGAGAGAGAAGGTGATCCCTTTGTGGGATTACAGTCATTAGAGTTAGCAGGTTTGCATTTAGTCACTAGGTGCTACAGAGATAATCACTCATACATTCAGGGCGATAGAAAGTAGGGTAAACCCACAAACAGATGAGACATGGAGCTAATGAAAATCAACAGAACTGATGAAATCTCTCATTAGGACTCAGAGAAATATTTTGCTGCTCAGACTCTGCCCTTTCATTTAATTCTTTCATATAAAGAGGCAATAGAATTGAAGTTTTCTAAATCTTTTAAGATGAGAGTTCTTCTGTAACTTTCAATTCTTTGCCCAGAAAGACTATTTATTTAAAAGGCTCATTCAGAATCTTCAGATGTATGCATTGGCCCACCCACTCGCGGTGAGGTACAGAAATGCAGAGGAAGTAGTGGAGATACTCTTATTGCAAAAACAATAAGAGTAAAATGTGATGTCAAAGCTTGCGCTGTTCGTGTGGAGTAGCAGCCACCCTGAAGTTTTCAACAAGATCTGATCGGGACAGTTTGTGAAACAAAACACTTGACTATATCTTTAGTATTCCAGAAATAAATTAATATGGTAATGATTAAAAGAAAGAAACAGAAAGACAAATTAACAAACAAATCAACAAATTTGTGTGATGGTTTTCTGAGTGGTTAAGTAGCAAATACAGGTGTAAAAAATGTTTTTTGTGATCGATCACTCATTCACATTCGGGAGAATCAGAAAAGCATATGACCACATACATGTTATGTGTCCTCCATGACAGCAAATTACTTTTTACTGCCAATTTTGAGATGTATCTACTTGCAATGACACACTGATGCAGTAAGTGCAGTGTCTTGTTCTCAAATTGAAAACAAGTGATCACTGGAAACATCCTCCTTCAATGTGAATCTATTTCAAACTTTTTTATGGCCCACCATACGTTCGGTTACTTGGAATACACTGCACAAATGCACAAAAATGTCTTCGCAGTATTTCAGTCTTGCTTTCCAGTACAAATAATACTCTACTAAACATTCTTAAATAATAATAGTACTAAACTATTATTTTTATTATTATTATTATTATTATTATTACTATTTTTTTTTAAGAATCTTAAATCAAGATACATTTACATGAAAAGCAAAATGTCTTGCTTTCTGAAATTTTTTTTATAAATTAAGAAAATTAAGCGACGTATTTCTATATGAGGTAAGAAAAATAAACTTAATTCAAAGGGAAAACAAGATCATTTGAGCCCATTGGGAGATTTTGTCTTGTTTTAAGCTTAAAAACTTGCTTTATTTTGATAAATACTTTAATAAATATTTTTGATAAAATATCATGTCATTTTGCTTCTTAAGTAGGGTATATTTACACGACTACAATGTGAAAACAATCCACGTTCACAATAAAAACAGCTAAAAATGCTGTATTTTGCATGCCAGACCAGCAGTTGGCGATGTCACTTTGTAAAGAAACACTACATGTCTGCGCGCACACCTATAGACTGAACTCATAAAATGTTTTTTATGATGTCTCCGCTTTCGCAAATTTGTGTTTTTGAAGTTTTCAAAGAAACAATAACAGTTTTTTTGTTTTCAAAAACTTGCACTTTGAAACCCGTTTTTAAACGTTTGTGTTTTCAGGTCCAAAAGGATCGTAAATGATTGGCCAAAATGCATAAAAAAAAATTTTTGGTAACACTTTATAATAACTTTCATTTATAAATCATTAACAAACATTATATAATGCTTAACAGATAATTAGTTAATATATATTCACATAGCTATAAATACAAGCTAATGTTCTTGTTTTATGATCTTGTTTTATGATGAAGCTAATGATCTTCATTTGTTGGTCTTTGTTTGTTGTGTAGATCTCTAGTTACACATCTTAACAAATAATCTATTAATTATTTGTTCATATTTTTGCAGCACCAAATCTAAAGTGGAAACTATTCATCATATGCAAATGTTTATAAATGTTTACTAATCATTAATACCTTTATGAGCAGTCATCTCAATGGCAAAAAGTGTCCAGAAATACCTGAATTTACCCTATTCACACATCTTTACTAATCATTTATTAATAATGTGTTCTTGTTTTAGCAGTAGCCAATCTAAATGTGAAACTATTCATCATTTGTAAATGTTAATAAATGATTACTAATCATTTAGTATCTTTATGGGCATTGGACTTTTAGCTAATGCAACAAGGTTTGTGTAAAGGGTGGCTGGTTAAGTTGAGCTAAATACTTGCTAAAGACATAACAGATATAGTAATTTTGGTGCAAAAAAAAAAGTTTAATTGCCTCAACACTCATATTAGTATACTACTCTTCAGTATATCAGTACACAGGATATCCCTTGAATCATAATTAAACGGGAAAACAAATAATTTTTGAAAAGAAAATACTTGTTCATTTATCAAAACAATATAATGTAAACCGATTGAAACGTGTTCCCTTATAATAGTCAAATTGACCCCTGTACACTGTTGACCCTTTAACCAACCCTTAAACCGACCCACACTACCAAACCTGAGCCTAACCTTACCCGTATCATACCTCAGTAGCAGCAAAAGTGTTGTGCATTAACACAAACTTTTAGTCATTTTATAACATCTGTTAAAATCATTTGTAGATTTTCAATAAGTGCTTAATCATATGGAATTGAAAGTTTAATGACATTTGTAAGCATTTTAACTTACATGAAATAATGATTTGTTTGAACATTATCTATACGTTTATTAGCAAACATTAACAAGCACATTATCTCATGTTTCTAGCTCTTTGAAAATAAATGAACTAATAACCATTAAGCATTATATAAAGTTTGTTATTGCTTTATTAATGAAAATTATTATAAATTGTTACCCTTTGTTTTTAGTTGAAAAAGGTGTTGTGTAAACACACATTATTGATTTAACAATTTTCAGATCCTTTTTACTTGTAAACAAGACAAAAATAATGAGTAAGAAAGTATTTTTAGCAGTAGTAATAGCACACATCTCCCCAACTACAATGATGAATCATTCATTCACTGTGAAGCAAGTGCGGGATGATTATGCACTCAAATGTTTAATACTTAAAGTTAAAGGTCTGTTCAAACCACTAACAATAAGTATGAGTAACAGGAAGTGATGCTGGCAGTAATGAGAATGAAAATGCAACACTGTTGTTGGTTTTACTCTTCCTCTTTCCCTCTTTATCAACAGTCATCGAGCACATGAGCACAGCTGCTTTAATAAGGTCATTTCTGCGTGCTGGAGGAGGATCATGGACCCTCTCGCGCTCTTAGAGGTTTCCACAGAGACAGCAGACACAGAGTGAGTCACTCCACAGTGCCACACTAAATGCCATCTGGGTTTATGTATAGAAAAGCACTGAGTAGATGAGTACACCGGAGCAGGCGTTCCTGGACGCAGCAGGGTGTAACCAAATGTTTACAATAAGCATACATGACTTTTGCAAAACAACACCTCACAATCCACTAGAACAGGGGTCACCAATCTCGGTGCTGGAGGGCCGGTGTCCTGCAGAGTTTAGCTCCAACCATAATCAAACACACCTGAACCAGCTAATCAAGCTCTTACTAGGTATTCTTGAAATGTCCAGGCAGGTGTTGAGGAGCAAGTTGGAGCTAAACTCTGCAGGACACTGGCCCTCCAGGACTGAGTTTGGTAACCCCACACTAGAATGTCCTTACAAGTACAATACCATATTAAATACAGTTCTGTCAAATACCATAACAGTTATTTTTACTACTGTACTTTGCAATCATAATGAATTAAAAAAGTTCAAAGAGTGCACTCTAAAAAAATCTATGTACTTAATTAAAATTTTTCCTTCAGGAAACGAGGGTTACATACGTAACCGAGATGTTCCCTTTCAGTTAGTTACGCTCGACACTGACATTAGGGGTCCCTATGGAAAGCACCACAACCATAACTGTGTTACGAAAATTGAAGGTGCAGGAGCTGACAAGCAAGCGTGTCAGGACTAATGCACCTCAATCTGTAACCTGCCCAACACCCCATAAGCCAGATCACATAACAAGTTTACAGGCTTACCAGGGAAGCTAAAAACATGGTTGTTCAGAGGAATGACACCACAAGCGAGACACCGAGCCAGACCTCCTGAAAATTACCTGCTCGTACCCAACACATGGGAGGAAACTGCTCTCCTCCCGGAGATTATAGATTCTCGCAAAGGTATTAGTTGTACCATATTAAATACAGTTCTGTCAAATACCATAACAGTTATTTTTACTACTGTACTTTGCAATCATAATGAATTAAAAAAGTTCAAAGAGTGCACTCTAAAAAAATCTATGTACTTAATTAAAATTTTTCCTTCAGGAAACGAGGGTTACATACGTAACCGAGATGTTCCCTTTCAGTTAGTTACGCTCGACACTGACATTAGGGGTCCCTATGGAAAGCACCACAACCATAACTGTGTTACGAAAATCGAAGGTGCAGGAGCTGACAAGCAAGCGTGTCAGGACTAATGCACCTCAATCTGTAACCTACCCAACACCCCATAAGCCAGATCACATAACAAGTATACAGGCTTACTAGGGAAGCCGAAAAAAGGGTTGTTACGACATTTTTACAATACTGGATTTCAGCCAACGTTGGGGTGCGGAGACACATCCAAATAGGAATGTGAATAGCAAGACTGGTCGCAGCACAGTCAAACAAACTGTTGTGACCCCAATTTAGGGGAAGACAACTGGAACTGACAGTAAACAAACTGTTAGGGAAGACAGAGATTTACCAAAGGGAAACCGTACTATGGAAAAACATGAAGGATTACCAAGGGAATCTCATGTATGGCACCAAGTCTAGTAAAAGGGTTTGACTAATGGCATGCAACCCAAATACTGGATGTGGCAACAGACGCCTCCGTTAAGTCTGAATGCCACAGGGTGTTGGAGGAGTCGATCAGTATTCACCAGATGGGGAACTTACTGGAAGAAGATAAGTGCACGTATCCTAACCAGAGGAATGGTGCTGCAAGTGAGACACCGAGCCAGACCTTCCACAAATTGTGGCGTTTTTTGAGCACAGGTGCACCGCAACCGCACTCCCCACCTGGGGAACGTACCCCTTGGCCACCCCACCATCGACGGTAGTGAGGAGAGAAGAGATCAAACAATACCAGGCTGTGTAGGAGGCCTTCCATGTTTTGGTGAGTTCTTCATGAACCTCCAGGAAGAAAGGCACTGGGGCGGATTGTGTGTGAGAGTCATGTCCAGAGCCCAGATACTAATCATCTGGCCTTGAGTGTTCAGGGGTTGGAGGCGAGTTCGCCCGATACTTTTGGCGGCCCAAAGGACCATGGCCGTCAATTCTGCTTCTGACTGTGCAGACTCTGAAGCTGGGGGCTGCTCAGCAGAGTTTATTCTCCTCAGGAGCCACGAATGAGAAACTGGGTTTGCCAAGGGATGAACCGGTGCCATCATCCAGGAACTTGACGGAGCTATGCTGTGAGGAGCAGGACTTCTGTGGTGGGTGGCCTGGAGGAACATACCTGACCGTAATCCTCAGGTCTCCCTTTTCCCTAACCAATGTGGCCCCAAGATCTTTACGACCAGAGAAACTGGACTGAGTAGAGCTTGAGGGAAGCATCATAATGAATGAGAGCCACAACCTCAGTGTAGCCATGGATATGCACTCGCAGTGCGGGTGTGAACCATCCACGAAAGCCGTCTCAGCATGCTTGCAGCAAAGACACGTGAGACAGTGATCGTGTCCATCATCAGAAGTAAGGAAACTACTGCACCCAGAAGCACACGGTCGGAAACACATCCTGAAAGATACTCTCAACCGTGCAAGCTGTAGGAAATTGCTCTTTTAGGCTGGAGCGCACAGGGATGGAACACAGCACTTATCTGTGCCGAAACAGGGGCTAACACATACCCGCTGAATGTGCTGTATAACGCAGCTGAGAACCTCCTGTAGAATGAAGGCTTCTTCGTTTCCGTAGAATTTCTCTTGAAGAGAGAAAGTGCTCACAAAACAATTGGCTTGATCTGAAGCAAAAATATGAAGGAGTGGATGCACGCTGCTAACTTATATACCCGTGTATACATGGGGGGTGGCTTGGCATGCAAATCCCACTCGCCAATTGTTACTGGCCGTTTCTCGGAATGCTCAGAAGTGACTGGGGTTCCCAAGTGAGACTCCTAATGTCAGTGTCGACATAACGTCGAATGTGACTGACAGGGAACTGTAGTGACCAGGGTCAAAACTGCCATATAGACCCAATATTTAGATTACTGGTCGACCAAAATGGGCTTTTAAATGGTTTGTTCATAAATGAATACAGTCGGTCCCCTCTGTTCCTCAACATTATGCTGTTAATAATATACGTTAATATTCCATATTGATTTTCACAGGTCAACCATTAAGGCCCTTAATGGTTTAGCTCCTGTGTACCTAACTAGTCTTCTACCACACTACAATCCATCACGCTCCCTAAGGTCGCAAAACTCTGCACTTTTGGTAGTACCTAGGATAGCAAAGTCCACTAAAGGAGGTAGAGCTTTTCACATTTGGATCCCAAACTCTGGAATAGCCTTCCTGATAACGTTCGGGGTTCAGACACACTCTCTCTGTTTAAATCTAGATTAAAGACACATCTCTTTGGCCAAGCATTCAAATAATGCATCTCATAATCTTTTACTGCAGTCATAATCTTTTACTGCAGTTATATCTGATGCACATTATTATTCTTTAGTTTGGGTTAAGCAAATCAATTTTGCTTGGTTGGAACAGCAGCTACGCTAATTATGTCTCTATTTGTTTCTCTGTTTCTGCTGGGATTGACATCCCGTGGTAACTAAGATTTACACAAGCTTCAGTCTGGATCCAGAACACCTGAGAAGAGATGATGCCAACCCCTCAGAGGACCTCAGATGATGCCAACCCTGAAACAACATACAGAACTACCACATTTTGCTATAAGTTTGATTGCATCATATAATAATAGTGTTCATCATCTGTTTGATTACGTCTTTAATTGATTTTTCCGTACATTTCTGCCATATGAACATTAATTGACAGTTACCACTGATAAGCTACCACTAAATATTGTAGAAACTGAATTTTCTGTAAAGTTGCTTTGCAACGATTTGTATCGTAAAAAGCGCTATAAACTTGAATTGAATTGAATAGGTATTTTAGCTGTGTTTTGAAAGATGCATTATTGTTTTATGGTTAAAGGAACTTAAGGATAAGGACCTGGCAGAAAATTATCAATACACTGAATAAAATAGGTGTAGGATTTAAAAACAAAAAGTGGATCCCATTACAAGAAACAAAAATAATCCACGTCCAGGCACTCACATAGCAGGCAAAATATAAAAAGCCTTTATAGTGCGACAGGGCTACATGTTAAAAAACACCAACGTGTATCAGTCCAAACAGGTGTAGGATTTACTTTGAAACAATTTTCACTCAGAAATTTCACAAAATTTCGGAAAAATACATTAAAGGGTTTTTCACTTTTTCAACTTTAGTTAATCTGTAATGTTGCTGTTTGAGCATAAAAAAGATCTGCAAAGTTACAAAGCTCAAAGTCCACTTCAAAAGGAGATATTTTATTTAACAGAAATCACTTTTCAAAAACTACAACGAACGGCTCGTTTGGACTACAACACATATTTTCCGGGATTTGTGATATCATGCACATTATTATTCTTTAGTTTGGGTTAAACAAATCAATTTTGCTTGGTTGGAACAGCAGCTACGCTAATTATGTCTCTATTTGTTTCTCTGTTTCTGCTGGGATTGACATCCCGTGGTAACTAAGATTTACACAAGCTTCAGTCTGGATCCAGAACACCTGAGAAGAGATGATGCCAACCCCTCAGAGGACCTCAGATGATGCCAACCCTGAAACAACATACAGAACTACCACATTTTGCTATACGTTTGATTGCATCATAAAATAATTGCTGTTAATAGTGTTCATCGTCTGTGTGATTACGTCTTTAATTGATTTTTACGTACATTTCTGCCATATGTACATTAACTAACAGTCACCACTGATAAGCTACCACTAAATATTGTAGAAACTGAATTTTCTGTAAAGTTGCTTTGCAACGATTTGTATCGTAAAAAGCGCTATAAACTTGAATTGAATTGAATAGGTATTTTAGCTGTGTTTTGAAAGATGCATTATTGTTTTATGGTTAAAGGAACTTAAGGATAAGGACCTGGCAGAAAATTATCAATACACTGAATAAAATAGGTGTAGGATTTAAAAACAAAAAGTGGATCCCATTGCAAGAAACAAAAATAATCCACGTCCAGGCACTCACATAGCAGGCAAAATATAAAAAGCCTTTATAGTGCGACAGGGCTACATGTTAAAAAACACCAACGTGTATCAGTCCAAACAGGTGTAGGATTTACTTTGAAACAATTTTCACTCAGAAATTTCACAAAATTTCGGAAAAATACATTAAAGGGTTTTTCACTTTTTCAACTTTAGTTAATCTGTAATGTTGCTGTTTGAGCATAAAAAATAGTTCACCTAAAAATGAAAATGCGCTGAAAAAGTCCTCATCCTTACGCCATCCAAGATGTAGATGAGTTTGTTTCTTCAGCAGATTTGGAGAAATGTAGCATTGCATCACTTGCTCACCAATGGATCCTCTGCAGTGAATGGGTGCCGTCAGAATGAGAGTCTGATAAAAACATCAGAATAATCCACACCACTCCAGTCCATCAGTTAACATCTTGAGAAGACAAAAGCTGTGTTTGTAAGAAACAAATCCATCATTAAGATGTTTTAACTTCAAACTATTGCTTCTGGCTAAAATTATGCATAATCCATAATAACGCTTCCTCCAGTGAAAAACTCCATCTCCTGTTGTCCTCTCATATCAAAACCCACCCACATATTTGTTTAGAGCTGTTTTGGCTTGTAAATGGTGCTTGATCATATTTTTCTCCTAATTCGGATCAATGACTTCTTCATTAGAATAAGTTTGAAGCAACAGTTTGAAGTTAAAACATCTTAATTATGGATTTGTTTTTTTACAAACCTGCAGCATTTCCCTTCACAAGATGATAACTGATGGACTGAAGTGGTGTGGATTACTTGTGGATTATTCTGATGTTTTTATCAGCTGTTTGGACTCTCATTTGTGAGCAAGGGATGGAATGCTATCTCTCCAAATCTGATCCCATGAACAAACAAACTCATCTACACTTTCATTTTTGGGTGAACTATTCCTTTAAGAGCAAAGCAGCTCACTAGGTTGTGTGATAAATACACACACCATCGCACAGGTGGAAATTATTGGTGGCAGCAATACACTTGAGAAATGAAATGACATTGGGACTTTTAATTACTGTTATTCACTCGCTGCTGACTCTCAATATAACTGTGTACGATACACATCCCCAAACCCTCACAGGAGACACTGGATCTGTCCGTGGGAATGAGCGAGAGAAAGAGACAACAAACAGACTAGAGGTGTGAAATTAGAGAGCAGAGAAGAGAGGCTAGAGCAGATGAAGAACACACAGAATCTACCTGACGCTCAGAAGAGAAAGGTTAACTAATGCAGATTACAGACCGTGACTCAGTTGAGGACGTAAAGCGCCACCAACAGGTGACTTTGAATGATTTCCAACCCTGCAGCAAAGGCCATTTATACACAAAAAACGATATTACAACTAACAAACAGACAGTACAAGAGAAATCAAGCTGCTAATCTCTGTATGAAATCAATCATGCAAATGCATGTTTGAATATTTATTGATTTATTTACCCCAAATCTGAAAAAGTTGGGACAGTATGGAAAATACAAAAACAAACAAAAACAAAAAGAGTCTTTTGCGAATTCAATTCCCCCTTTACTATATTGAAAACACGTTATTAACACATTATTTGATGTTTTACTTTGTAAATTTCATGTATTTTTGAAAAGATACACTCATTTCCAATCTGATGACTGCAACACACAGCACAAAAGTTGAAACAGTCAACTCTTTACCTCTGTGTAACATCACCTTTTCTTTTAATGACACTTATTATGAGTCTGGGCACTAAAGGCACCAGTTGGTTAAGTTTAGCAAGCAGAATTTCCCCCCATTCATCCATTATGCATGTCTTCATCTGCGCAACTGTACGGGGCCTTCGATACCTTATTTTGCACTTCATAATGCGCCACACTTTCTCAATCGGAGACAGGTCAGGACTGCAGGCAGGCCATGCTAGAACCCGCACTCTCTGCTTACACAACCCTGCTCTTGTAATCCGGACAGAATGTTGTTTGGCGTTGTCCTGCTGGAAAATGCAGGGATATCCCAGGAAAAGACGACGTCTGGAAGGCAGCGTATGTTGCTCCAAAATGTGTACATAACTTTAATGGTGCCCTCACAGATGTGCAAGTCACCCATGCCATGGGCACTGACACAACCCCATACCATGTCAGATGTTGGCTTTTGGATCTGACGCTGATAACAGCTTGGATGGTCCTTTTCCTCTTTGGACCGGAGAACACGACGGCTGTTTTGTCCAAAAACAATTTGAAATGTTGACTCATTGGACCACAAAACACGATTCCACAGTGCTACTGTCCATCTCAGATGAGACCGAACCCAGAGAAGTCAGTGGTTCTTCTGGACAGAGTTGATGTATGGCTTCTGCTTTGCATAGTAAAGCCATCTGTGGATACAGCGGTGAATGGTGTTCACTGACAATGGTTTATCAAAGTATTCCCAAGCCCATGTCAGGATATAGAAACATGATGGTTTTCGGGATTTGACCGGATTCCTTGAATCTTTTTATTATCATAAGCCTGCATAAAACAGTATACAATATAAAAGACAATATACAAGGACAGTAACAACATACACAATGACCTGAAGGATATGTGTGTTCATTCAAAGAAAGGTTTTCCTATGAATTAATTAGAGAACAGTCCATTTCTCTGGGAATTATGTGTCTTTCCTATGAGGAAAATGAGTGAGTTTCTCTGCCCGCATTCCTTTGGGCAATAAAACCAGTTATATCAGCATTGGTTGCCATGGAACCAGAGGCCTGTTCTGCCTTTCTGAGGTGTTAGATGCATTTTGGGGGAAGGGTCCATAGACCCTCGTAATTGGCCCTTTGGTTAGGTGAGGGGGTGTTAGATGTATTTTTGAAAAGATACACTCATTTCCAATCTGATGACTGCAACACACAGCACAAAAGTTGAAACAGTCAACTCTTTACCTCTGTGTAACATCACCTTTTCTTTTAATGACACTTATTATGAGTCTGGGCACTAAAGGCACCAGTTGGTTAAGTTTAGCAAGCAGAATTTCCCCCCATTCATCCATTATGCATGTCTTCATCTGCGCAACTGTACGGGGCCTTCGATACCTTATTTTGCACTTCATAATGCGCCACACTTTCTCAATCGGAGACAGGTCAGGACTGCAGGCAGGCCATGCTAGAACCCGCACTCTCTGCTTACACAACCCTGCTCTTGTAATCCGGACAGAATGTTGTTTGGCGTTGTCCTGCTGGAAAATGCAGGGATATCCCAGGAAAAGACGACGTCTGGAAGGCAGCGTATGTTGCTCCAAAATGTGTACATAACTTTAATGGTGCCCTCACAGATGTGCAAGTCACCCATGCCATGGGCACTGACACAACCCCATACCATGTCAGATGTTGGCTTTTGGATCTGACGCTGATAACAGCTTGGATGGTCCTTTTCCTCTTTGGACCGGAGAACACGACGGCTGTTTTGTCCAAAAACAATTTGAAATGTTGACTCATTGGACCACAAAACACGATTCCACAGTGCTACTGTCCATCTCAGATGAGACCGAACCCAGAGAAGTCAGTGGTTCTTCTGGACAGAGTTGATGTATGGCTTCTGCTTTGCATAGTAAAGCCATCTGTGGATACAGCGGTGAATGGTGTTCACTGACAATGGTTTATCAAAGTATTCCCAAGCCCATGTCAGGATATAGAAACATGATGGTTTTCGGGATTTGACCGGATTCCTTGAATCTTTTTATTATCATAAGCCTGCATAAAACAGTATACAATATAAAAGACAATATACAAGGACAGTAACAACATACACAATGACCTGAAGGATATGTGTGTTCATTCAAAGAAAGGTTTTCCTATGAATTAATTAGAGAACAGTCCATTTCTCTGGGAATTATGTGTCTTTCCTATGAGGAAAATGAGTGAGTTTCTCTGCCCGCATTCCTTTGGGCAATAAAACCAGTTATATCAGCATTGGTTGCCATGGAACCAGAGGCCTGTTCTGCCTTTCTGAGGTGTTAGATGCATTTTGGGGGAAGGGTCCATAGACCCTCGTAATTGGCCCTTTGGTTAGGTGAGGGGGTGTTAGATATTATTTGTTAAATATCACAAAAAGTTGTGTGTCTGATTGGTCCAAATGCTACAAGATACTCTAAACCGTGTAAGCTGTAGGAAATTGCTCTTTTAGGCTGGAGCACCCAGGGGTGAAACACAACACTTATCTGTGCCGAAACAGGGGCGAACACACACCGCTGAATGTGCTGTATAACATAGCTGAGAACCTCCTGTAGAATGAAGGCTTCTTCGTTTCCACAGAATTTCTCTTGAAGAAAGAATGTGCTCACAAAACAATTGGCTTGATCTGAAGCAAAAATATGAAGGAGTGGATGCACGCTGCTAACTTATATACCCGTATGTACACGGGGGGTGGCTTGGCATGCAAATCCCACTCGCCAATTGTTACTGGCCATTTCTCATAATGCTCAGAAGTGACTGGGGTTCCCAAGTGAGACTCCTAATGTCAGTGTCGACATAACGTCGAATGTGACTGACAGGGAACTGTAGTAACCAGGGTCAGAACTGCCATATAGACCCAATATTTAGATTACTGGTCGACCATAATGGGTTTTTAAATGATTTGTTCATAAATGAATACAATTGGTCCCTTCTATTCCTCAGCATTATGCTATTTTGGAGGAAGTTATCGTTCCTGTGGTACATTTTTGTAGTTTCTAAAATAAGTTAACTTTAAGAAAAGTCTGTAAAAATAGGGCGTGGGTGTTAATAATATATGTTAATATTCAATATTGATTTTAACAGGTATTTTAGCTGTATTTTGAATTATGCATTATTGTTTTACGGTTAAAGGAACTTAAGGATAATGGCCTGGCAGAAAATTATTAATACACTGAATAAAATAGGTGTAGGATTTACTTTACAATTTTCACTCAGAAATTTCACAAAACTTCACTGGATACAAAATATATATATAAGTTTCTACACTGAAAAAACGGTAACTTAAAAATGCTAACATCTAAGGGTGTTTACACAACAGCATTGTCAACTAAAAATGGAAAACTGTTTATGCATTCTGGTTGTTCATTTACTCAAAAGTAACACATTTAACAGTAAAAGTCAAATGTGTTTTGGGGGCCTGAAAACAGAAGCTTGGTGCAAGGTTTTGAAAACGGTACCATAATTAACTTGGTGTAAACTTTAAAAAATCTAATTGGCTGCAGAAGTAATTTCAACTTAAATTATTATAAATTAACTTAAAAATTGAGGCAAATTTTGTGTAACCTGAAAAATAAAGTTGAAATTGGCTAAATAATTTGGATTAATTACGGTAATGGAAAACATACTTATTGATCACATCATTTACAGCTAATTTTACAAATGAAATCAGTAGATAATTTGCAATGGAACCTCTTTTTAATGTGCCAAACAAGTTCATGGGATCCTGAACACGCCATGATTTGTAATATTTAATAGTGTTTATCATCCATACAGGTAAAAAGAAACAGCACAAACCTTCTTGTATTTTGGCACCACCTTAGCCAAACTGCATGTTTTAAATGTGCACGCGATTTGATCAATCCGTAGAGGTTACATTTTTGGCAAAAACAAATCATCTCTGTGTTTGTTAACAGTTTGGGAGGCTTGATTTGAACTGGCATCTATCATGTTTTATTATAGGAAGCAGATGTTATATTAAAACTTTCCCAGGCAAATTCTCCACTTCCAAGCCTCCGAGATCATATTTCTTTACTTTCCTGAAAGACTGCGCAAGATTATACAGCCTCTCTGCTTTATTTGTACTACTGACTTGGAAGTTGTTTATGTTGTATTCATAGCATTTTAATTTAATATACAGTATGCAGTGGCTGGAAGCACTATTTGTGGACTGAGTGTTTGAGAAGCTCTATTTGTTCAGCAGCCTGTGCTGTAGTTGCTGTTTCAGTGGAGCTTAAAATTGGTTGTTCAACAGCTGTTTTGTTTTTTTGTTCGCCTTCCAGACTAAAAAGAAAACTAGCTCAGCAGAAATCCAGCTCAGATTCAGGCAGACACTTCTAGCTGATCTGTTGCAATTTACAGTACAATTAACATTTACATTAGGGTACTTTTTTCAAATAGTGTCTCCTATGATTATTTTAAAATATATAAAATAATTTTTAAAAATTGATTTTTCTTTATTATAAATTGGTTCTATTTGTTCACATTACTTAACTACATTAGTTAACAAGAACTAACAATAAAAATATTTTAAAGCCTTTATTAATCTTGTTAATTTTACACTGAAAACAAAAAGTAGAAACAATTTTAACTCAGAAATTGCTGTTGAATTTCACAAAAAACACAAAGCAGCAGCATTTAACACACTGAATTAAATGTAAAATTGTGAAATAGAAAATCCTGAAATAGGATTTTGTACTGTTTATAATTTCGGTAACACTCTAGTTTAGGGGCCAACTCTCACTATTAACTAGTTGCTTATTAGCGTGCATATCACTTGAATATTGGCTGTTTATTAGTACTTATAATGCACATTTTAATGTCTTATTCTGCATGACCATATTTTAGATCCCTTAATCCTTAAACCCCATACCTAAACTAAACAACTACCTTACTAACTATTAATAAGTAGAAAATTAGGAGTTTATTGAGGCAAAATCATAATTAAGAGTTAGTTAACAGGGAGAAATTGTCCCTAAACTAAAGTGTGACCCAGGAATTTCACAATTCTATTGTTTCTGAAATATGGTTTAAGTGTTCCTGCTGAATATACTGACAAGCATTTATGGGAAAACTAAAATATATGTGAATGTAATTTTTACATGACAGTATTTCTTTACACTTTAACCATATTTCTTATTTAAAGTACAGTAGGAAGCATTATTATGGATTATGGACATTATTATGGATTATGAATGTTTTGGCCAGATGTGACAAGTTTAATTTAAAATAGATTTGTTTCTTACAAACATGCAGCTTTTGTTTTCACAAGATGTTAACTGATGGACTGAAATGTTGGTGTGGATTACTTGTGGATTATTGTGATGTTTTTATCAGCTTTTTGGACTCTCATTCTGAAGGCACCCATTCACTGCAGAGCATCCATTCATTCACTTAAGTGAGAACTGAATGTAATGGTTTCAGACACTAAATTGCATGTTACTTGCAATTAAATAAAACATAGTTTATATGTATATGAAATGCAGTTAGATAAACTTTGATGAGCTTTTTGACACACTCAAGTAGGACTTAAGTACATCTTTATATATGTAATTTCGGTAACACTCTAGTTTAGGGGCCAACTCTCACTATTAACTAGTTGCTTATTAGCGTGCATATCACTTGAATATTGGCTGTTTATTAGTACTTATAATGCACATTTTAATGTCTTATTCTGCATGACCATATTTTAGATCCCTTAATCCTTAAACCCCATACCTAAACTAAACAACTACCTTACTAACTATTAATAAGTAGAAAATTAGGAGTTTATTGAGGCAAAATCATAATTAAGAGTTAGTTAACAGGGAGAAATTGTCCCTAAACTAAAGTGTGACCCAGGAATTTCACAATTCTATTGTTTCTGAAATATGGTTTAAGTGTTCCTGCTGAATATACTGACAAGCATTTATGGGAAAACTAAAATATATGTGAATGTAATTTTTACATGACAGTATTTCTTTACACTTTAACCATATTTCTTATTTAAAGTACAGTAGGAAGCATTATTATGGATTATGGACATTATTATGGATTATGAATGTTTTGGCCAGATGTGACAAGTTTAATTTAAAATGGATTTGTTTCTTACAAACATGCAGCTTTTGTTTTCACAAGATGTTAACTGATGGACTGAAATGTTGGTGTGGATTACTTGTGGATTATTGTGATGTTTTTATCAGCTTTTTGGACTCTCATTCTGACGGCACCCACTCACTGCAGAGCATCCATTGGCGCGAGCAAGTGATGTAATGCTACATTTCTCCAAATCTGATGAAGAAACAAACTAATCTACATATGGGATGGTCTGAGGATGAGCACACGTTCAGCAAATTGTCATTTTGGGTTGTTAGATTAATAAATAATGTAATGAATTGCTCATTTTAACTTCCTTTTAGTCAATGTACAGTATTAACTAACAACTATTAACTAGCTAATGGGACTTTATTGTAAATTGTTACTTAAATAATGGGGTAGCAATCACCAAGAACATACAGGAACATTGAAAAATAGCCAAAAGAAAAGTTTGTGATTAGTGAAGCCGTATGTCCAAAAGTACTGATTATTTCACAGATGTAACTTGACAAACTTTGGCAAATCCAGTGTGTTTAGTTCTTCCTCAAAAGTGCTGATTGTATCCATCCTGTTACCTTGTAAACATGGCAGGAGGACTGATAAAAGACTTGTGTGGCCTTACACTCGCGTTAGTTGTGTGAGGCCAGCCAATCAGGTTAGAGCTTGCCAGACTGATTTGTCAATATCAGAGGGTCAGTAAATGGGCTCTGGGCAGTTCAACAGCAAACCGGCTGAGGCTGATGCTGTATGTGACAAGGCAGACCAGGAACATGATGGTCAGGTCAGTTTTGGCCTTTTTGCCACAGGTTAACCACATGCATTTACTGTTTGGTTAAAGGCAAGTTCTAAACTAGTTGTTGCTGGAATGATCTGCTCTGACCGTACCTCGTTGAGCTCTATTGAGAGCATGTGTTAGCATGTGTGTGAGGTTGTTTGTTTGTGTATGCGTGTGAGACAGCGAGAGAGCAATGAGATCTGAAGCAAATTCTTTCCAAAAGACCTTTGTTTCATCCACATATATCTCTCTGTGGTGGCTAATGCCAGATGGACGTATGAAAACTGATCTTATTTATCTGCCCTTATTTGACAAGAGCATTTATGCAGCCTGTTGTGTTTGGCAGCTTTACGTTACATTCATATCAGGGACATCATTAAAGAAACTCTTGAGAAAAGATAAGTACACTTTAGCATACTTCTATAAAGAATAATCATTCTGTAAAATATATATATACTTAAGTGTGAACTGAATGTAACGTTTTTAGAAAACTAATTGCATATTAATAGGAATTAAAATAAATTAAATTATAGTTTCAATTTACATTAAATGCAGTTAGCTGAACTTTTGTGTTTTTGAGTCTATGAAGTAGCTAGGACTTAAGTGCAATGTAGTTTCATAATTACTTCTGTTGTGTTTGAAATATGGTTAAAGCGTACTGCTGAATGTATTCACATGCATTTATAATAAACGAAAATATACATTAATGCCATTTCTGTTGAAAATTGTATGTCATTCATTTAAATATATTTGTAATTGTAACTTTATTAATATTAATGAAGTACTTTACATGTGTTGGTATGGTAGTGAGCACATCAAATGATTTGAAAATATTATTGTAATGATTAAAAATATATAAAATGAAAAAAAATATTTTAATATATACTTTAAATAAAAGTTCAAATTTGCCATTATTACAAATAAGTGTGTTAAGAAACAGTTATGAAAGTGTCTCTATTTAAGTACTTAAGTTGTCTTTTACTTTATCAATATTATATTATCTGCAAGTACATTTATATAATTATATATATAAAATTTAATTTAGGTAATCATTTAAGTGATTTCACATGCAAGCTAATGGTGTAGTTGAGGAATTTTGTGGTAAATAGGTACAAAAGTACTTCATATCTCCCAAAACACAGCATTAATGTATAGATGAGAAGTAAACAAAAAAATGATATATTATTTGTATGATTAAAAATGTATATATTTTTCAGAATTACTCTTTCAATGTTTGGGGTCATATTGACCCCAAGGGCCTTAAGTGTAAACAGGAAACGAGGACCATTTGAGGGTTAAGCAAACTTTTTCACAAGGGATGGTTCACTAAAAAAAATGACAATTCTGTGATGATTTATTCACTGTAAAGTTGTTTTTATATTCTTATATATTCTATGTTCTTTCTATATTTGTTTGCCTATGTGTGTGTTAGAAGTGTAAATGTTATGTTCTGTTTTAGTTTAGTTTTCAAGGATTTCTAATTTGCTAACCTTTTGGTTCCTATTTCTTTTGTTCTCTGTTCCTGTTTGATCTTTAGTTGCTATGACAATTCATTCATTATCTCACACCTGTTTGCCATTGAGTTCGTTATCACTGTGTATTTAAGTTCCTCTTGTGTTGCAGTCTTTTGTCCGGTGTTCTTTGTGCATAGTGCACAGCTTTGTAGCTTGTTATTTGGATTACCGTCTTTTGTTTTCTTTCATAAACTGTGTTTTATTTGATCAGTTTTTGAATTCCCTTCATCATCTTTGACCCTAACGTTACAAGAAGTAAGCTAAACCTGTCTCTTGAAGTATTTACATATTTAATAACATTTACTACCAAACAAAACACTGAACAATTCTGTTTGGATAATATGTCATGCTTTTTTTGAGTGATACAACCAAGGACTGCATTTCCCAAAAGCATCGTAAGCCTAAGTAGATCATAGATCCATTGCCACCAATGGTCTCTATGATCAACATCTCTCACAGTGCTTTTGAGAAACGCAGCCCAGGTTCTTGTTTCAGTTTAAGTCTGTGGGATTCTATTTGTCCATTTTATAATCTGCAAGGGCAAAATCATAATTTTGATTGCTTAGTAAACTCTTGCAAGATGAGTTACAGCAGCATGTTTGGCACTTTTCTCCAAATCTGATGAAGAAACAAACTAATCTACTTATGGGATGGTCTGAGGATGAGCACACATTCAGCAAATTGTCATTTTGGGTTGTTAGATTAATAAATAATGTAATGAATTGCTCATTTTAACTTCCTTTTAGTCAATGTACAGTATTAACTAACAACTATTAACTAGCTAATGGGACTTTATTGTAAATTGTTACTTAAATAATGGGGTAGCAATCACCAAGAACATACAGGAACATTGAAAAATAGCCAAAAGAAAAGTTTGTGATTAGTGTAGCCGTATGTCCAAAAGTACTGATTATTTCACAGATGTAACTTGACAAACTTTGGCAAATCCAGTGTGTTTAGTTCTTCCTCAAAAGTGCTGATTGTATCCATCCTGTTACCTTGTAAACATGGCAGGAGGACTGATAAAAGACTTGTGTGGCCTTACACTCGTGTTAGTTGTGTGAGGCCAGCCAATCAGGTTAGAGCTTGCCAGACTGATTTGTGAATATCAGAGGGTCAGTAAATGGGCTCTGGGCAGTTCAACAGCAAACCGGCTGAGGCTGATGCTGTATGTGACAAGACAGACCAGGAACATGATGGTCAGGTCAGTTTTGGCCTTTTTGCCACAGGTTAACCACATGCATTTACTGTTTGGTTAAAGGCAAGTTCTAAACTAGTTGTTGCTGGAATGATCTGCTCTGACCGTACCTCGTTGAGCTCTATTGAGAGCATGTGTTAGCATGTGTGTGAGGTTGTTTGTTTGTGTATGCGTGTGAGACAGCGAGAGAGCAATGAGATCTGAAGCAAATTCTTTCCAAAAGACCTTTGTTTCATCCACATATATCTCTCTGTGGTGGCTAATGCCAGATGGACGTATGAAAACTGATCTTATTTATCTGCCCTTATTTGACAAGAGCATTTATGCAGCCTGTTGTGTTTGGCAGCTTTACGTTACATTCATATCAGGGACATCATTAAAGAAACTCTTGAGAAAAGATAAGTACACTTTAGCATACTTCTATAAAGAATAATCATTCTGTAAAATATATATATACTTAAGTGTGAACTGAATGTAACGTTTTTAGAAAACTAATTGCATATTAATAGGAATTAAAATAAATTAAATTATAGTTTCAATTTACATTAAATGCAGTTAGCTGAACTTTTGTGTTTTTGAGTCTATGAAGTAGCTAGGACTTAAGTGCAATGTAGTTTCATAATTACTTCTGTTGTGTTTGAAATATGGTTAAAGCGTACTGCTGAATGTATTCACATGCATTTATAATAAACGAAAATATACATTAATGCCATTTCTGTTGAAAATTGTATGTCATTCATTTAAATATATTTGTAATTGTAACTTTATTAATATTAATGAAGTACTTTACATGTGTTGGTATGGTAGTGAGCACATCAAATGATTTGAAAATATTATTGTAATGATTAAAAATATATAAAATGAAAAAAAATATTTTAATATATACTTTAAATAAAAGTTCAAATTTGCCATTATTACAAATAAGTGTGTTAAGAAACAGTTATGAAAGTGTCTCTATTTAAGTACTTAAGTTGTCTTTTACTTTATCAATATTATATTATCTGCAAGTACAGTTATATAATTATATATATAAAATTTAATTTAGGTAATCATTTAAGTGATTTCACATGCAAGCTAATGGTGTAGTTGAGGAATTTTGTGGTAAATAGGTACAAAAGTACTTCATATCTCCCAAAACACAGCATTAATGTATAGATGAGAAGTAAACAAAAAAATGATATATTATTTGTATGATTAAAAATGTATATATTTTTCAGAATTACTCTTTCAATGTTTGGGGTCATATTGACCCCAAGGGCCTTAAGTGTAAACAGGAAACGAGGACCATTTGAGGGTTAAGCAAACTTTTTCACAAGGGATGGTTCACTAAAAAAGACTATTCTGTGATGATTTATTCACTGTAAAGTTGTTTTTATATTCTTATATATTCTATGTTCTTTCTATATTTGTTTGCCTATGTGTGTGTTAGAAGTGTAAATGTTATGTTCTGTTTTAGTTTAGTTTTCAAGGATTTCTAATTTGCTAACCTTTTGGTTCCTATTTCTTTTGTTCTCTGTTCCTGTTTGATCTTTAGTTGCTATGACAATTCATTCATTATCTCACACCTGTTTGCCATTGAGTTCGTTATCACTGTGTATTTAAGTTCCTCTTGTGTTGCAGTCTTTTGTCCGGTGTTCTTTGTGCATAGTGCACAGCTTTGTAGCTTGTTATTTGGATTACCGTCTTTTGTTTTCTTTCATAAACTGTGTTTTATTTGATCAGTTTTTGAATTCCCTTCATCATCTTTGACCCTAACGTTACAAGAAGTAAGCTAAACCTGTCTCTTGAAGTATTTACGTATTTAATAACATTTACTACCAAACAAAACACTGAACAATTCTGTTTGGATAATATGTCATGCTTTTTTTGAGTGATACAACCAAGGACTGCATTTCCCAAAAGCATCGTAAGCCTAAGTAGATCATAGATCCATTGCCACCAATGGTCTCTATGATCAACATCTCTCACAGTGCTTTTGAGAAACGCAGCCCAGGTTCTTGTTTCAGTTTAAGTCTGTGGGATTCTATTTGTCCATTTTATAATCTGCAAGGGCAAAATCATAATTTTGATTGCTTAGTAAACTCTTGCAAGATGAGTTACAGCAGCATGTTTGGCACTTAGGTTAAAGCATTCCTTCAAATGTCTAACCCTTATTTTGAGCAATATTAGTCATGCTTGCTGTACCATGAATAATGAAACATTTAAAGTCAAATTTAACTTTCCAGCAGCTTCAAGTGCAATATATTTCCTGGCAAATCAAAACATGCAAATAAAACTAGTTAATCTTGAATAGATCTTTTCATACGGATGTTTGCTGAGCTCACAGTCTATAAAATCAGTCATCCGGCAAACGAGTAGCGGAGGTTGAATGCATTTCCAGCTTCAAACATTCAGAACATGAAGGAAAACCTCAAAATCAGACCAGCACAACCTCAGGTGAAGGAGCTTGCAGGAGTTTCCCAGAGGAAAAGTCAAGCTGTTTTATTAGCTGCTGAATGGAGGGATGTGACTGACAGTACGGTCATGACTTGTGCGCTTTAATATTTTGTTCATCGCATCTGAAATCACGTCTCTGGCATCTTCAGTTTTCTTATAAATTGTGCCTGGATCAACATGAGAGATGTTTACAGCGCATGGGAGTGATTATACATAAACATATCACTTAGTCTGAACTTGACATTAGCACTTCAAGCACAGAGAACAAATCTAATTTCAGAACGAGAGCTTCTTGGCTTCTGTGTCTGCTTTTGCTTATATTAAAATGGTATTACAGATGGACGGTTCGACCCCAAAGATTAAAATAATATAATATTCTGTATTTTCTTTACTTTGATAACCAAAGAATATTGTCTTAATCTGTTTGGTCTTCATAATGTTGGGAATACCAGGACACACACACACACACACTAATATTGAATGGTTGTACGGTTAAAATGTTTTACCAATGAATTAAGTCATATCTGACAATGATGCCTAATGTGTTCATGCAGTCTTTAACTATAACCTCAAATCAGAAAAGTTGGGACAGCATACTGAATTAAAATTAAAACTGAAAACAATCATGTGTAAATTTCCTTTGATGTGGATTACACTGAAAACAATATAACAGCATATTATTTGATGTTTTTACCTTATTTTTTCCCCTCAAAATAAACATGTATATCAAATTGACTCTTGCAACACATTTTTAAAAAGGTTGGGACAGTGAAACAATAACCACTGTAATATTGCCTTTTTTCACAACAGTTTAGGTACTGAGAACACCAAGTGATGAAGTGTTTCAGGTGGAATTTTATCCCATTCTTCCTGTAAACAAGTCTTAATGTGTGCAAAGGTATGAGGTCTTCATTGTTGCATCTTGCATTTCAAAATGCGCACACATTTCCTTATTGGGGACAGGTCAGGACTGCGGGCAGGCCAGTCCAGCAACCATACCCTCTTCTTCCTCAGCCAGGCCTTTGTAGTGTGAACAGAATGCAGCTTTGCATTATCATGTTGAAATATGCATGGTCATCCAGAGGCGCTGTCTAGAAGGCAACATATGTTGCTCTAAAATCTGTAAGTACTTTTCTGCGTTAATGGTGCCATCACAGAAGTGCAAGTTACCCTTGCCAAGAGCACTGACTCAACACCATATCAAGACAGACCCTGGTTTCTGGGGGGTATTCCAGAAAGCAGGTTATGGGACATACCTGGGCATCTTTAAGGGTAAGCAAGCAGATAAACTCAGCTTTCAGTTCCAAAAACAGAGGTAACTTTCAGGGTATGTAAGTAAGTCGCCATAGCAACTAATTCTCTGAACATAACCTGCTCCGGAGCAGGTTCTGTTCCAGGGTTAGTTTACTTAAGCGTGTACATGACCTATTGACGAGACGCCAGTGGGCGTGACAGATTGCACACAATATTATATATTCTAGTTGTATGATATGTTAATTATAAAGCACTATTATAAGTAATATATAAGGTAATACATTATTCTAATATGCTTATTGTATTTATTATATTGTCATATACAATAGTTATCAATATACATTAACACTATTATAAGGTATATTGCAAGGTAATGTTTATTTTATTCTAATATATTTATTATATTTTATTGTCATATCACACATCATGACATGGACCTGCATTTTCTATAATGTTTTTCTAAAAATATGTATGTTATAAGTCGTATGACATATTGCAGATGAGCAAACACTCTAGAAGATATGTCTTGCAGATGTAAATGCAGACTCAAATAGACATCTCTGTGATGTACGTGTGCTATCAGGGATGATCCCTCAGAAATTCTAATTTGCAGCATTTATTCAAAATAGAGATGTTTTCTAAGCATATAAAACTTTACTACCACTTTTTATCAATTTAACAAATCCTGAATAAAAACTAATTTCTTTCCAATAAATAAATACTGACCTCAGGCTTTTGAACAGTAGTGTATTTTAAAAGTTATATTTTAAATAAATGCTGCTCTTTTTTAAACTTTTTATTCATCAAAGAATCCTGAAAAAAAGTATCACAGGTTATAAAAAAATATTAACTGTTTCCAACATTGATAATAAATTAGCATTTTGGAATAATTTCTGAAGGATCATGTGACACTGGAGACTGCAGTAATGATGCT
>NW_015506122.1:0-904 GCF_001515645.1 Sinocyclocheilus grahami | reverse complement strand
CATCAAACTCAATTGTCCTTGAACAACAGTGCGACAGAAGTGAAGGTGGGCACCTAATAAGAGGGATAATTCCTTCCCTTTGTCTTGCTGTACTTCTGGTGCTTCAATCCCAACCATCACAGCTATGATGCAGCATTTCTCCTGAGAAATACCCGTGCCCCTCACTCTCTGCCCAATAATATTATTAAAAATATATGTTTGTCAAATAATTAATCAAAAAGCCCCCAAAATGTCTAACTCAGAAATTAAAGTTCTGTCTTTGTCTACTCACCCTCTGTTTCTTCTGTGCGACAGAGAAGGAGAATTTGTGGCAAATCCTAAAATAGCTGTGGAATTCACTACCACCTGATTTCAGAAATGCCGACTCTCTATCTCTTTTTAAATCCAGACTCAAGTCTCACTTGTTTAAGATTGCATACCTCACCTAAATGTGATTTGTCCAGTCCTACTTTACTCTGTTTTAGTCTTTTGTATATGGTATTTCTTGTTTGTTTTCTATTGTCTTATTCGTGAATTTATTGTGCGGTGTCCTTGAGTGTTGAGAAAGGCGCCTGTAAATAAAATGTATTATTATTCAAATGTATTATTTCATACAACAACAGTTTATAGTGACCTCATCTGACAAACAAAGCCAAAAATGTGTGCTAACTTAGCCATTACAAAACCTTTCTGCTGAGCTTCAGTTCACACTTCACAGAATGATACCTTGGAATTCTCCTGAACAATTTTATCATATGATACAGATTTCATAGTTTCATCAATGTCATCAAGCTCTCCTGATCCAGAGGGAACTATTAGACTGTCACCATTAGACTGTGATTTGCATTCAGTAATACGAACCTTATGCCGACTGTAGTGTTTGCTTAATATTTTTCATTTCAACCAGACTCATCCATCCACAAAA
>NW_015506121.1:616162-616514 GCF_001515645.1 Sinocyclocheilus grahami | reverse complement strand
GGTGGGTTAAGGTGTAAGGGAAGGGTCAACAGTGTAATTATAAATATAATTACATAAATTAATTACAGATGTAATTAAGCAACTTAAATACACAAGCAAACAGGAGGAGGTTCTGGAGGTGGTCGGGTGAATGGGAGGAGAACGACCAACAGAGTCCAGGGTGGTGATGGAGAAGGGAGGAACAAGGGAGGAGCCCGGAGCAGGAGGAGGCATGAGATGCTCCAGAGCCCAGCCAGGGAGATGGTCCACGGTGGAGCCGATAGAGGGGCGAGCCATGGTGGAGGAAGGGCTGACGACTCCAGGGGACCAACTGACGCAGAGGATAAGAAGGGCCAAGGCGGAGCAGATGGCT
>NW_015506121.1:613526-615281 GCF_001515645.1 Sinocyclocheilus grahami | reverse complement strand
ATATAGATTTTGCAGTGTGGACAGCTTCAGTGACTATAATGGGAGTTTTTGAGAAAGTGCATAACTCACATTAGACTGAAGTCATGGACCATTTCAGTGTTCTTTGCTCACTTTCTTTAGGCCTAATCTATTCCCAGTTTGAATATACTTTTTTTCATGCTACTGAAATAACTAATGAAGTCTTGATTGTCTAATCTGTAAAAAGCAATACACAAATTTATGAAGGTTCCTAGCTTGTTTTGTCTGTAGCTAGATTATGACATGCTTTCTCCCCCACAAAAACCTATTAGGCCTAATCAACATTATAATGATCATTATAACAATACCAAGAGCAGTAATCAACAATAATGATTTTATTTTTCATTATATTGCAGCTTCACCCTCTGAAAAGTTCCTGCTTTTTTCATTTATAGGTTATTTACATTATGCTGTTTTGTGTAAATACATGTACATGAGCACCATCAAACAGTTGTGAAAATAAACATAAATGCAATTTTTAGATGCAGCTTCTGTTACACCTTTGCAACATAAAGATGGCTTTTGTTAGTATTGAAACAAATTAGATTGGTTACACTATTGTAATTAAATGAAGTAACTGGTTACATTTGACATCTAAAAAAAACATACATTTAATAAGGCAGTTATAAAAATGGCTCTAAATAATAATAAAAAAGCCTCTTTAATGGAAAAGGTCATTCTGATATTGATAATATATATGCCTATAATCTGAAGTTACATGCCCCTGTTTGTGTATATATATATATATATATATATAGTATGTATTATGTGTGTGTGTGTATAGATAGATAGATAGATAGATAGATACAGGCCAGGGCCTGCACAAGAGGACCAACTACTGCTACTATGGCACTATCCACTGAGTAAGACTGGATAACATTGGGGAAACGCACCCGTTCTACTTGGAACAGGGACGTTACGGATGCTCGAACCTTCCCGAAGGAGGTTTCGGAAGCAATACACATATGGACATCCCTTAGGTGCATATGGAAGAATGGAGGTGATTGAACCCTCTTGCAATGGCAGAAGTCTGCCGGGGAAACACGGGCTCAAGGCTATACCATGGACTTTACACATATGGGATCCACTTAGGTCTTACATATGGAACCCAGCCTTCTACCGGTTCTCGAGGATTTGCTGGAGGCCGCAGGAGCGCTGCTCTTGTTTTGGCGGTGGCAGGGGGGCCGCCCTCGGTGACGGCAGCAGCTGCACGCCGGGGCAGGATGTACCCGATGGCCTCAGTCTGCTTTGGTCAGTAGAGAACCGCTGGGCAATTTCTCCACCATGTTGCCGAAAGGCCAACAGGTCATATAGGCATCGCTGGCCAGTCGAGTACCTACAGACCCGGGAGGGGAGGCATGGATCTCCCTTCCGGTTGGAGGCGGTATTAGGACACAACTGCATCGTAACCGACTGCTCCACCGGGGGGACCCTTGTAACCCCCTAGCTGTCCCACCATCGAGGGTGGTGAGGGAGGAGGATCCAGCAAATCAGTTTCCGGCAGTAAAAAGGTGCCGTCCACGACCTGTTGAGCTCCTCATGCACCTCCAGGAAGAAAGGCACCAAGGCGGGGCGCTGAGAACCAGCGCGGACCACCCCGAGAACCAATCGTGCAACCTTGAGGGCTCGGGACATGGTGAAAGTCTTCACTCGAGCACTACCCCTACAGCGGCCCGGGAAAGCATAGCCATTATTTCTGGATCCAATCCAGGCATTGCTACGGTCCCGGAGGAGAGC
>NW_015506121.1:609959-613450 GCF_001515645.1 Sinocyclocheilus grahami | reverse complement strand
CGCCCACTGCCAGAAAAAGGACGCCCTTGGCTGCCACCAGAGGGAACCCCAGATCTAGGCAGTGGCATGGGCACTCCGCCCCTTTGCAGGTAACGGAGTCCGGTCTGCAACTCCGAGATGGTCATAGCCCCGCAATGGGAGCATGAGTCATCCACGAAAGCCACCTCAGCGTGCTTCATGCCCAGGCACGAGAGAAAGCAATCGTGACCATCACCCAGCGCAAGGTAACGACTGCATCCAAAGACGCCCGGGTGATACGTTGTCTATAGCAAGACCCACATCGTCTTTAAAAAGATGCACCCGAAATTGGTCTTTTAGGGAAAAGCTCTTTTAGCATGCTGAAGCGCACAGGGGAGATGATCATCTGCAACTCAAACAGGGGGTAGTGCAGCCTGATGTGTGCAACCCACTCGACACGGGAAACCACCACCGCTGAAGCGCCGTCCGCCAACACGAAGATCTCTCAAAGAGAACGCTGAACTCGTTCAGTCTTCTTCTCTCAGTACAGTAGTCAGGAGCAGAACGATGTGATCACTCGGCTCCGAAGCGAAAAGCTGAATATGCTCTGCATCTGCTGCCTACTTATACTCACGCTGTGATCAGCAGCAGCTGGATGCAATAATCGCATGCCAATGTGCATTGGCTCATTTAGTTTACACTCGAAGTAGATTGGTCCCTCTAAGCAAGATCCCAATTCGTCGGTCCTCCGACGTAACGTCGAGAGTGACCGACTGAAAGGGAACATATGCTAGGTTATTTTGACCCAATTGGTTTTAACCAACATGCTGGGTTGTTTTATTTAAGTCAACTATTGTTTAAAGATTATTATATTGCTGCCTTGAAATGGGCAGCAATATATTGTGAAAACTATACTGTGAAAAATGTCAAAATTACACACAGAATTACTAGAGGCAACAGTGCAAAGACAAAATACAAGACAAATTTAATGTATTTGGGTGAATACAGCATAATTTACAATATTTCATACATTTAAACGTTCAACATGCATTTTATAAATAAGCAATGTAACATTTAAAAGTAGCATTTTAATTTAAGTGTATTAAACCGTTCTCTGTAATCACTTTTTACCGAAATAGTGCTAATTTGCGTGCCGGTGTGTCCAGTGGCGTAGCGGAAAATCGCGGGGCCCCCCTGCGAACTGCAAGTCCGAAGCCCCCCTTTCCGGGGATAAATATAAATAAAGAAATATTTCTGTTTTAAGCCATGAAGGCGAGCTCACAAGAAACATCCAAACTTTGCGCAATATTATGCCAGGTGAACATCTTAACCTCAGTCAATTCACTATAGCCTACACAAAGTGAAAGTTAAAAAAAAAAACTGATGGAGATTTCTAACGCTTCATTAACGGCGCATATTTTCTCAGAGACGATGAGAGACTAATCTACTTCAATATATGCTACTAACAGTATATAACTGTCTTAAATTATTCCCTTAATATTTCTCTTGTGACCTGTATAGTGAAAAACACGAGAAGAAACGTATTTCGCGTTAAACAGGTTGTTTTTTTAAATCGGTGCATGAAATAAAGCTGCTCCTATAGGCATATAACTCATTGTCATATCATATCATATCATTCCTTTATTTCAGACTCTTAGGTCTATATCCACAAAAGTAACAAAATACAAGACAATACAAACATAAATGTACATGCCACAACACTATTTAAAAACATACAAACATTCATTCCAGTGCTTCCAATACCAGGAGGAGTACTTTGTATCACTTAATGTAGGATCACTTAGAACCATTATAATTTAATTTCTTGAATTACTCAATCGACACATAAAAGTATACACATATTTCCTTAACACAGCATGAAGAGTAGGAATATTATTATATACAAACATCTGACTTGCACTCGTCCACCATGGGAGCTTAAGCAAAATTCTCAGTGCATCGTTAAATGCCACCTAAAGCTTTTTCATTTTAGCTTTACCATAATCAGGGGCAGATTTAGTGATTTGGGGGCCCAGGCAAAATACAGGAATGGGGCCCTATACAATTTCACACATCGACAACCTTGAGGTTTCTTTCACTGTTGCTCGCTGCTGCATGACCGTGTCCCATAGTTGTGTCCAATCTTTTAGATTTTTCATGTACATGTTATAAATAAATGATTTATTTAATGATGTCTTAAATTATTCCCTTAATATTTCTCTTGTGACCTGTATAGTGAAAAACACGAGAAGAAGCGTATTTCGCGTTAAACAGGTTTTTTTTTTTAAATCGGTGCATGAAATAAAGCTGCTCCTATAGGCATATAACTCATTGTCATATCATATCATATCATTCCTTTATTTCAGACTCTTAGGTCTATATCCACAAAAGTAACAAAATACAAGACAATACAAACATAAATGTACATGCCACAACACTATTTAAAAACATAGAAACATTCATTCCAGTGCTTCCAATACCAGGAGGAGTTCTTTTTATCACTTAATGTAGGATCACTTAGAACCATTATAATTTAATTTCTTGAATTACTCAATCGACACATAAAAGTATACACATATTTCCTTAACACAGCATGAAGAGTAGGAATATTATTATATACAAACATCTGACTTGCACTCGTCCACCATGGGAGCTTAAGCAAAATTCTCAGTGCATCGTTAAATGCCACCTAAAGCTTTTTCATTTTAGCTTTACTATAATCAGGGGCAGATTTAGTGATTTGGGGGCCCAGGCAAAATACAGGAATGGGGCCCTATACAATTTCACACATCGACAACCTTGAGGTTTCTTTCACTGTTGCTCGCTGCTGCATGACCGTGTCCCATAGTTGTGTCCAATCTTTTAGATTTTTCATGTACATGTTATAAATAAATGATTTATTTAATGATGTAAATCCCTTGTTCATATTTAAACAGGTTATAATAGTATTAGAGTAGTTTGGACACGAGGTGGTGCGTCTAATTCTAAACTTTAAAATATACATTTATTTTTTATTTATTTTAATTGCACATTTAAATTAAACTGAAGGAAATGATATATTTACATGCTTAAGGATTATTTCAACCAAACATGAAGTGTGCCTGTGTGGAAAGTGTCCTTCTTGGGTCTTTCACAAAAACGAGTGAGCGCCATTTAAAAAAAATAAAATAGGCCCTATAAAATATGCACTGTTGCTTAGTATTAAAATTATAGCTTCAGATGCATGATATTTGTAGGGCCCTATAAGAAATTTATTTAATTTTTTCCAAAATCTTTTTTTCCGTTTTAATTTTTCTGGATTCAGTTTTTTTTTTTTCGTTTTTAAATTTTCTGGATGATTATATAAAATTAACAAAAAACATGTCTAATTAATTAAAATCATGAAACTTGTTTAATTTAACAGCAATTTAGGCCTATTAAAAGTTTAACAAAAATTGCATTCTTAGGGCCCAAATTCTGTGCTTTCCATTTTAAATTTTCTGTATTCCATTTTAATGGTTTAATCAAAAACATATCTAATTAATTGAATTCAT
>NW_015506121.1:553526-596530 GCF_001515645.1 Sinocyclocheilus grahami | reverse complement strand
ACAACCTTGAGGTTTCTTTCACTGTTGCTCGCTGCTGTGTCCCATAGTCCCATAGTTGTGTCCAATCTTTTAGATTTTTCATGTACATGTTATAAATAAATGATTTATTTAATGATCTTGTTCATATGTTCATATTTAAACAGGTTATAATGGTATAAGAGTAGTTTTGACACTAGGTGGTGCGTTGGGGTAATTTTCACTATGCAATTGTCTACACAACGCAAGGCTAATTCTAAACTTTAAAATATACGTTTATTTTTATTTATTTTAATTGCACATTTCAATTAAACTGAAGGAAATTATATATTTACATGCTTGGATTATTTCAACCAAACATGAAGTGTGCCTGTGTGGAAAGTGTCCTTCTTGGGTCTTTCACAAAAAGAGTGAGCGCCAAATTTTTCTGGATTCAGTTTTTTTTTTTTTTTTCGTTTTTAAATTTTCTGGATGATTATATAAAATTAACAAAAAACATGTCTAATTAATTAAAATCATGAAACTTGTTTAATTTAACAGCAATTTAGGCCTATTAAAAGTTTAACAAAAATTGCATTCTTAGGGCCCAAATTCTGTGCTTTCCATTTTAAATTTTCTGTATTCCATTTTAATGGTTTAATCAAAAACATATCTAATTAATTGAATTCATAAAAACAACTTAATTTATTAATTTGTATACAATAATAGGGCCCTATGAAATTAAAATTAAAATAATTTTTTTTGTTAGAAATTCTGTGTTGTGTATTTTATTTTTTCTGGAAATCAAATGAAGGCAAAAACATTAATCTATCTTTTATTCCAATGAAAATTAAACAAACCCTTTAATTTTTGTACATTCAAAATGCTACACAACAGAAGTTTACTGTGTAACGAGCAATGTCACGGAATTCCTCAAATATTGAATTAATAAATCAAATGCAATTCAGTACACTTCAATCAAACCGCGATATGGACTAGTGTATGTGAATATTAAATGGCAAATATACTATTTAGCTACTACAGACGACAACCGTGAGCGTTGCAAGTGCTTAAATAGCAAACTAGCAAACGAAACGTGCGTCTGCGCCGTTCATTCCGTCATATTCCGCGTTACACAGTAAATTCCGTTTTTATTTATAGATTCCGTCCCCATTTTCTACATCGCCCTACTTTTGAAGAAACACGTTCAACGCGGATGCACAGACGGTTGTCTTGGTAATGAACACCAGAGCAACCACTTGCGCGTTCTCGCATATAAAAAGCATTTTAGGGGGCCCTAAGGCGGTCGCCTACCTTTGCCTAATGGTTAAGTCCGCCTCTGACTATAATTACACCACAAGTGCGCTGTATACAATTAAGTACAATAAGCTCTAAAAATAGCTATTTTAACCTCATCTGTACACAATTTTTTTTTTTCGAACCAACATATTTGCTTGTCCATACAACTTACAACATTGGCGCTGCACATCATCGTCATCATTCAAATCATCTTTGATAATGTGACCCAGATATTTTTTTATTCACCACGTTTAATACTTGATAAAAACATTTAAAATTTTGCTTAAGGTCCTCTTTGGTTTTGACAATCATAACCACACTTTTTTTGCAATCACATTTTATATCAAACTACACACCATAGCATGAACATATACGAAGCAACTGTGGCAATCCCGCACTGTAAGGGGTCAGAATAACTAAATCATCAGCGTACATCAGATGATTTATAAGATGATCCCCTATTACACATCCAGTTTTACAATCGTTTAACTTTAAAGAAAGATCATCCATATACAAGAGGCAGTATTCCACCTTCACAAACCCCATTCATCATATAAAAAGGTGCTGATACACTCCCACCCCATCTTACTTGCATTGATTGATGAATATACCAGTAATGTAAAATTATCATCAAGTAAAGGGGAACCCCTCATTCTTGTAATTTTATAAACAGTTTAGTATGATTAATTCGATCAAACGCCTTAGAAGCGTCTAAAAAAACAGGGAAATACTGTAGAATTTTGCTTATTATATTTACTAACCACTTCCTTTAAACAATATAGACACAGATCAGTACCATGATTCATTTTAAAACCAAACTGATTATCTGTAGTTATCAAATATTCATTGAGCCTATCCATAAGGACACGGTAATTTCACAAAAATACTTTTGAAATTATACTAGCCAATTCAATTGGCCTATAATTTTCTATACTAGATATTTTACCTGTTTTATCTTTGAATACTGGCACTCATAACACAGATAACATAGATTCAGGTAACACACCAAACACAGAGCAAGTAACATTAAAATAGTTTGACAAGCATGCTTCAAATGTTCCGCTGTTATTTGATATGGACCACATGATTTACTCAAAGCCAATTTTTTTTTAATCTCAAACCTAACCTCAACAGGTCTAATCATCACACCATCATTATATGGAACATGGTTAACTTCATATTTCTTTCTTGTAACACAGTTAAAGATATCCCCATAATATTTTCTCCACAATTTAACAATATTCTCAGCCCCAGCAACCCCATTAATACTAATTGGCAACGGTACTTTACTATTATTAAGAACCTTCACTTCTTTCCAAAATTCATATACATTATTATGCTGAAGTTTCTTGGCCATTGAATTTGATCTCATGGTCGCCTCATTTATTTTAATAAACCGAACGGCATATTTAAATTTAGCATTGGCCTGTTTCTTTCTCTCATATTCTGGACCAAACCTAGCTTTACCTGTTAATACCCAATTTTTAAATGCTTCTCTAGCCTCCAAATGCAATAATCATTCCATGCAGCCCTTAGATAATAATTGTAGCTACCTTTTTACAGTATGAATATGTTTGGGGTTCTTACAATTAACATCATTACACCTAATGGTATCAGTAGACACACCTATACTACTTAAAATATTCTCAGTTGCTAATTTATATTGCCAAAGCTAATTTGCTGTAAGTTTTACCCAATCTAACTTTCCACTAGGCTCATAATTGCTCAGTTCTGGTAGATTTTCAACATTTAAATGTCATTAAAACAGGTATATGATCTGATATCAGCAAGTCATACAATATCTCAAGTTTTTCTAAACAATCCTGTGCCTCAGCAGTACATATACAGTGGTCCAGCCAGGATCATATGTACTCAGGGGCGCCTTAAGATAACCAGAGGCCCCTGGACTACAGCGTTACAGTAGGCCCCAACTTTCCAAGATAACTTTAAGCTTCCCGACTATTATGTGTCAAATTTAGATGTTTTTTCCCTTGTTGATATGCCAGTTAACATTCACAACACGGTTCTGCGTAAAATGTGAATATGCAAATTAATTATTTGCCAGAAGGTGGCGCTTGTGGAACAGTAACAGGAGTAAACACTACCTTATTACCGTCATTATACGGACGTAATATGAAAAGAAAATGCCATCAAAACTTTCCTGGCCGAAATGTGAGGTTACAGGTATGATTTAAACACCATGAATTACACAAAATATTCATTATTCATCATCAATAGATCAAAACAACACTTGGCAAGTTGGCATGATTGCTAAATGCATTTTTATTTTGAAACGTGCCATGCTCTCGCTTAATTCAATCATAGCTGTTCAAAGTTCAATGATCACATTTAAACAATAGGATGATTCCTATTCTTCCATCACCAGATTTGAGATTGAGACTCTGAAGCAGTATGTTGAAACAGTGACTGAATCTAAAACCTTCAGCTGTCACACAGATTACATCCACGCTAGTCACTGAACTCGCACTGTATGATGTTACAGAAAGTTGTCCGGTCCAGCTCCTTTCACACAGCAGTGTTGTGTTTCTTGTTTATCTGCACGTTAACATAAAGACACTCTCGTGCTGGGCTTTACTAGCGCATGCCGCATACATTGTGTATTCCGCTAGTATATCGGTGGAATACATGGAACATACCAGCTATACAAACTGTGTGGGGCAAACTTAAACTGAACCATTCACTATAAACTATAACCAGGGCAAAGCTGAAAATGAGTGTGAGAGTTTGTTTACAAAATGCTGTTGTCACTGCAGCAAATTCCCATATATTCAAATAATTATTCGAAAAAATATAATTTCCTTGCAGCCAGTGGGCCCCCTTCCCAGTGTAGGCCCCTGGGCTTCAGCCCGTTGAACTGGCTCGATAGCATCAACTTATTATCTTTACAAAACCTGATTAGAGGTTGACCAAACAAGGATTTTTTTATCTGATATAATCAGCATTCATGTCCCCTACTATAAATATACATGTATACTGAACAAAATTGTAAACGCAACACTTTTGTTTTTGCCCCCATTTTTCATGAGCTGAACTCCAAGATCTTAGACTTTTTCTATGTACATTTTAGAGTGGCCGTTTATTGTGGCCAGCCTAAGGCAAATCTGTGCAATAATCATGCTGTCTAATCAGCATCTTGATATGCCACACCTGTGAGGTGGATGGATTATCTTGGCAAAGGAGAAGTCAATAACACAGATTTGTGAACAATATTTGAGAGAAATAGGCCTTTTGTGTACATAGAAAAAGTCTTAGATCTTTGAGTTCAGCTCATGAAAGATGGGGGCAAAAACAAAAGTGTTGTGTTTATAATTTTGTTCAGTGTATGTACACTTGCTTTTATGAAACAACTCAGAAAAGCACGTCTATTTGTATATTCATCTTTATTCTGACAACATAAGTAGTATACACATTCAGAATTATAAAAACTGTCTAGTTATTTTGGAAGTTCACACATCAATACTGCCTTTAACTCGAAAAAGAGCTCAGTCAACCACGGACACAAGGATCAACTCAAAAATGGCTTTTACTTTGTGTCTTCAATAAACTTTCTACAATCATGGTTGGTTTGCAGTGTGTTGATTTCCATTAAATTTGATAACTGATTAAAGCAGTTTTCCAACAGATGATAGTTTGATTGAAGCTAGATGGTGAACTTCAGTAGTTTGCCATTTCAATAGCAAAAAGCTCAGCTTAAGTTCAAATATATTCAGATTAGGTTGATAACCTTTAAGAGAGAAAAAAATACTTAATTATAATCAAACATTTGACATCCTATGCATTAACAGGTCTGCACACTCCTAAGTACACTTAATAGTAGACATATGAACCATATGCATTACATTGCAACATTATCATACACAATATAAGTTGGCAAAATGTCTCTTACGGTTCAAATAACACATAAGATGGTCTTTACACATAAGACACCATTTATCTGAACACAAATCAGTATTAAACTTGTTTAAATAGTTTCATCCTACCAACAGTGTCCCAGGTTGACTAATCACTTATGTGCGTCTGATTTCTAGCGTCCTCACCTAGTCGTGACTCTTTAGTCATGCAATCCTTTCTGTAGAAGAGGCATTGTGCCGCCAGAGACTCATCACGCTGTTAATCTTTTAGAATGAGCGCTTTGATTCACTTTTCTGCCATTCAGTGTTAACTAATTACAAAGCGCACCTGATACACATTCTTCATAGCTTTCTGTAACCTGCTTCCTCTGACATAATCATGACGCAATCAATTCGCCACACAGAAATTTCAGTTTTCTTCACCAGTCAAATCACTTTTGAATGAACAAATTATGTTTCTAATTCCACAAAAACATTCCTATTATGCTCCACTTTAATTCCTATACACTCGTCTACATCTAATCTGATCACACTAATCAATGGTTCATACTTCTTATGCCAGAAGACAGCCACACCCCCTGGTATTCTACCTCACAAAATTCCCATAATTAAATTAGTTGTGGATTCTCCTACCCCTTAAAAATCATTATTAACAGTGTTAAGTTTATCTAAATCTTGCTTGGATAAAAAAAGTATCTTGCACACACACAATATCCACATTCTCCAATAGCTTGTCAACAACACAACACTGCGTTGCGCTTTATCACCAATACCCAAGCACAACCCACGTGAGTTATACAACACTACTTTAAGATTCATACATCATATTCACAACTTCAGTACAGCATGTTCATCAGGTGCACTCACAACACTTGCCTTACTTGATGTTTCTATATCCACTCGATCAACATTTGTCCTGGGTTTGCACACTTCATAAAATCGGCATACAAATACCCCATCAGGACAGAGCTGTGGCTCATACATATCACCCACCTTACCGCATTCAGCAGTTACTTTAAAAGAAATATAACAATTCTGAGTAGTGCCCATTTTTTGACAGATAACTTCACGTTGGAGTTTATCTTTCAGATAATTAGCCAGTGTCTCAGAGTCTAGATCAGGGGAGAATCTTGTGGCAAAGACACTCACCAACTTCGTCTTCACAACTTGTATACTCCCTCCAGCACATGTTCCAAGAATGCCGCTTGGCTTCTTCTTCCCTTTAAATTGGTTTGCACAAGGTTTAGGCTGTACATCACCATTCTCACTAACGTATTTCAAGCGGCGACCCTCCTTTACCACATGGCTCCATGCAGGTGATATTACAAGGTTACTTTTCAGCTCCACATCTGATTTTTCTTCCACAACGTCAACATCCCCGGCCAAAACTCCAGGCATAAGCACAGCACTCTCCAATCCACACCTTGAGGCCTCTTTCCTAACCCGGGCAACAGCCGAACTCTCTCCATCCGAACCATGCCGATCAAAAACCGAGGATGCATGAGGGAACACCTGGGGAATAGGTGCGTCCCTTCTGTCAGGTTCACGTTGTTCAATCGCGCACAATCGTTGATTTACATCCGTCGTAACCATCCGAAGATCCTCACAAATATTCGTCTGTACACTCATGGCTCGTTTCATCATAGAAATATCGGCGCTTAATCGCTCCATCTTATTGATATTCTAGCTTCATGCATTCTTTTTTTAAACACTTGAATGTGGGTAAGTTTCATAAAAAAAAGAAAAGAAAAGAAATAAACAAAATTTTGAACAAAAAGCTGAAAAAAGACTATGAATTGGATTCAGAATGATAATCAAAACGTAGATAGAGTCGATGAACACCCCAAAGCTTGACAGTCATTATTACCTCTTCATTGGTCGACATTACATCAACTTTACACAGTTTTGATGCTGTTTTATGTCTAACGATCATGTTAGATTACATGTGGAAGCATCTGTTGTTTCGGTTTCTTCTTCACTTGCGTTTTTTGAAAATTCTGTACAGAAAATGTGTACTAGCGCCCCCTACCGTATAACAATGAAAACACGGATTCTAGGAACACAAGTATAGCTCAAATATATTTAGACTTTTGATGTAATTTTAAGTATATTTCTGAGAAGTACATAAAGCCCATTTCTGAGAAGTACATAAAAAGTAGACTAAAAGAACACTTTCCCATTTTTTAGTTTAAAAGAAGTATACTAATAGCACACTTGAATAAACTTCTTTTTCGTAAGGGTAATTGGAAACGCCAAATGCAACGCATCTTTAGGGATTTTATAATGAAAGAGTTTTTGTTTTCGATTTGAGTTATTTCATTTTAAAGTAAAAATTCAAAGCTTTCTATAGATATATTTATCAAGTCAGTGAGGCAAGTATTTGCTGAGTTTTGGTTTATCAGAAGTGCTCCTGCTCAAAACCGAAACTGCATCCTGTTTTTTTTTCTTTATTTTATAAAAGCACAAGTTTTGTTGATATTGTGAGTGCACACAAATTAAAGTAGACCATTTACAGTTCTGTATTACTCTTACCATTATAAGCAAAAAATTACTGCGTATTTTTAAATGTTTCCAATGCAAGTGATCACCCTAGTGCCTTTATGTCCTGTAAAGCGCTTCAGCTTCCACTCTCCGCACAAACGATTGGGTATGCCTCTAACAGCGCACATGTATAGTTTAAGTGTTTAAACTAGCCTAACTTTGTGATATGCTTGAGCTGTTTTATATCTATAGATTTTATTTTAGGTAAGCCATGATGATTTGAGAAGGCTAAATTGATCAAATAGGCTATGATCAACTCACTATCTGCCACTGACCACTTGGTCGATACTTTAAAAAGCAAAAACTTACATTTAATGAACAAAAATAGCTCCAAACATTTTTCTAAATTAACTTAATGAAATAATGAAACAAAACATAATCACTTTGCCATTTCATGCAAAACGGAATTATTTTAGTTGCTGAAACAGTGTATAAGCTGTTTTGGCAGAAAGGGGAAAAAAGACAGGCTCGGGTTGGACTCGGGCCGGTAATTCTGATAGGCTGTCGGGATAGGGCCTATAGGCCCGTGTAGGGCTCTAATATCTCTGCCTTTCGTTGATACCATGATACGACATAAATCAGTACAGGGAAGTTATCGTGGTGCCCCACAACACACGGTGCCCTGCGTGACTGTCTGCTACGCCACTGGGTATGTCACCGATATCTGAGTGGGTGAAGGGCTGCTGTTCGCGGAGGAACTGGGAACTTCAGACCACGGCCTCGTGTTTCACTGGTAACTGAAAGATGCCATGACTGACTTCAAAACCTGCCAAAAAACAAACAGTACTGAGATTAGAGAACATATTTTAACATCAAATTAAACTAAACTCAGTATTATAATGAATAAAATCCATTTGTTATTCAAGTCAAAAGGCATTTTCATCATGTGAAATGACCGCTGCTGATGCAGCTGACTGATATCTCATCCTTATGTTGCGTTGCGTAAAATAATATAATTTACAGCACAGTAAAGATTTTATAAATTATATAAAATGTATACAAACCTTTATTTTGCTGAAGAAGTTCACCAAATCGGCAGCGCTTTTATAACGCTGATAACCGCTCTCTCCTGTAGGACGCAAAAAGCCCGCACTGGCGCACTCTGACTTTAACTCAGCAGCTGGGTTGTTTCGTAGGAAACTGGCTCAACCTAGTGGTTGGATAGAAAAAAATAACCCAGAATTAAAAATGTGTGTGTGTGTCGCAACCAGTGTTGGGTGTAATTAGTTACTAAGTAATTAGTTCTTGTAATTTATTACTTTTCACTTGAAAAAGTAAAGTAAGGGATTACTCTTCTTTTTTCTGTAATTTAATTACAGTTCCCTTTCAGTCGGTCACACCAGACATCACTGGGATCTTGCTTAGAGAGACCAATCCACTTTGAGTGTAAACTAAATGAGCCAATGCACATTGGCATGTGGTTATTGTATCTAGCTGCTGCTGATCACAGTGTGAGTATGAGTAGGCAGCAGGTGCAGCACATATTCAGATTTTCACTTCGGAGCCGAGCATCACATGATTTTGCATGCAGTTGTGTAGTAATACCGCCTCCACCCGGCAGGGCGAACTGTGCCTCCCCTCACGGGTCTGTAGGTACTCGTCTGGTCTGTCTGGCGATGTTTTACGGCCTGTATGCTTATATGGACGAAGGTCACCGCGAGTTCTCTGGGTCGTGCGATGTCCACACTTGTGGTCTGGGAGCATCACCTCTGATTGTGTCTGGTCGACATGAGGAACACCGACAAAGTTCGGTTCCCTGTGTCCCAGACCGGCCTTTTTTGCGACACAGTCTAGAACATGACGCAGCAGTTCTCGGCTGCACAGGAGCAGGCTGAGGCGATCTGATGTTGCTGCTGCCTCCCGTCCGCAGCGCCCCAGCCTGCTTGTTGCCGAGGGCGGCCCCCTGCGTCCACCCCCGCTCCTGTACCGCATCCGCAGCAGCCTCAAGCAAGCGTCGCCGTGGAGCTGGGCATAGGCAGGCCACCCCGCCCGATCTTGGACCTGCGTGTCTTGAACCGGGCCCTTCACCGGTTGCTGTTCAAGATGTTGACGCAGGAACGCATCTTTGGGTGCATCCGTCCCCGAGATTGGTTTGCAGCGATCGACCTGAAGGACACGTACTTTCATGTGTCGATCCATCCGCATCACAGACCCTTGCTTCGGTTTGCATTCGAAGGACGAGCATATCAGTACGAGGTCCTTCCCTCCGGGCTGTCCCTGTCGCCCCGTGTCTTCACGTAAGTTACGGAGGCAGTCCTTGTTCCCCTGAGAGAACAGGGCATTCACATTCTTAACAACCTCGATGACTGGCTCATACTAGCTCAGTCTCAGGATCAATTGTGTGCACACAGGGTCTTGGTGCTTTTGCACCTCAGCCGGTTGGGCCTTTGGGTCAACTGGGAAAAGAGCAAACTCTCCTTGGCGCAGAGGATCTCTTTTCTCGGTATGGAGTTGGATTCGGTTGAGCACGCCTCATGCAAGGACGTGCTCAGTCGGTGTTGAACTGCCTGAATATGTTCAAGTGCAGAACGGCGGTCCCACTGAAACAGTTTCAGAGGCTTCTGGGGCATATGGCAGCTGCAGTGGTAGTCACGCTGCTGGGGCTGCTTTATATGAGACCACTTTAACACTGGCTCCATGGCTGAGTCCTGAGGTGGGCGTGGCTATGCGGCACTCACCGGGTCCGAGTCACACCGGCCTGCCGCCAAACCTTCACCCCGTGGTCAGACCCTTTGTTTCTCCGGACAGGAGTGCCCCAGGAACAGGTCTCCAGACATGCTATGGTTTACATGGATGCCTCCCCCACCGGCTGGGGGGCCACGTTCGACGGGCTTGCAGTGTCGGGGGTTTGGACGGGCCCCCAATTACACTGGCACTTTAATTGCCTAAATTTGCTGGCAGTACGAGTGGCCTTGAGCCGTCTCAAGAGGCGTTTACGAGGCAAACGCGTGCTGGTCCGCACGGACAACACTGCAACCATTGTGTACATCAACCGACAAGGTGGTCTACGCTGGATGGGACGTGGAGGTTCTAAGTGACCTACCCCAAGAGGTAGTTGATACCATCACTTCACCGAGAGCACCGTCTATGAGACACGCTTACGCCTTGAAGTGGTACCTGTTCGTCGAATGGTGCTCTTCTCACCGAGAAGACCCCTGGAAATGTCCGATCAGATTCATGCTGTCCTTTTTGCAGCAAGGGTTGGAGCGAAGGCTGTCTCCCTCCACCCTTAAAGTCTATGTGGCTGCGGTTGCTGCCAACCACGACCCCATGGAAGGGAAGTCAGTGGGGAAGCATGGCCTGATCATCAGGTTCCTTAGGGGGGCGAGAAGGCTAAATCCTCCACGGGCCCCCTCTATACCCTCTTGGGACCTGTCTCTAGTGCTCAGAACACTACCACAGGGCCCATTTGAGCCTTTGCAGACAGTCGAGCTGAAGTTTCTATTAATGAAAACTCTGCTCCTGCTTGCATTGGCCTCCATCAAGAGGGTAGGAGACCTGCACGCATTTTCGGTTGATGATTCGTGCCTAGAGTTTGGGCTGGCTGACTCCCAGGTAATTCTGAGACCCCGCCCCGGCTATTTTCCCAAGGTTCCCACTACTCCCTTCAAAGATCAGGTGGTGAGCCTGCAAGCGCTGCCCCAGGAGGAGGCAGACCTAGCCCTAGCTTTGCTTTGTCCCGTCCGAGCATTGAGATGCTACGTAGACAGGACGCAAAGCTTCAGGACCTCAGACCAACTCTGTGTCTGTCACGGAGGCCGGCAGAAGCCGTCTCTAAGCAGAGTGTGACATCGTGAGGGTATGTAACATGTAAGCTAAAGAAACCATACCACAATGTCTTGTTTAAGAAAACTTTATTTATTGGTTTTTCTTCACTTGTTTCAGTCACATGGAAGGTGCACATTCCAGTGTGATTGATGTTTATTGGTGTGGGGTCTTGGTCTTTGTAAATAGGAAAAGGTACATGGAGATTAGCCAAATAATGTTTGCTGGATAATGATGATTCTCTTTGTCTTACCTTTCCCTTTGGAGCTTCCTAGTGGGAGGGGCCGGCCCGCAAACAGGAAGCCATATTTATTCCATCCATGGGCGGGGAGGAGCTTACTCACTGAGAGTGTGGAGAATGTTATTTGAATGTTATTTGGGATGCATGTCTTTTAAAATGCACATTGGGTTCCATGATGGAAAATAGTGTTTATTAAAGAAGATGCTAATGTCAATGTTTGTATGATGATGTTGAAGATCATGGACATTTTTCAAGTGAAGTTTGGGCTAATTAGATCATAATTGAAATAGAATTATCATTGGACTGTTTGAATTTGAGGGGAGGAGCCTCTCTTATAAAAGTCTAATTGTTTGGTAAAGAAAGGGGAGTGAGGGACAAAACTGAATGTTAGTTGGATTAGTGGCCAATGCGCTCTTTATGTGAAGGGCCAATCTCCTGTGTAAATTTTCTTTTGGTTTTTGCTTTATTTGTATTTTTTGTTTGTTTGGAAACACGTTGGATGAATTCTGTTCCAATGCTTGATGCATGCCTGAAATGACAATTAAAGCAACCTCATGAGACTTCAGAGCTTTTGCTGGTTTTTGCCACCTACTTTGCCACTGCCAAGAACATCCGCACTACAAATGGTGGCAGCGGTGGGATTGACGTCTCTGTGGGCTAACCATGGGCGGTAGACAAGGACAACTGGAAGTAGCAGGATGGCTGCCAAAGCGCATGCTGTTTCTCAGCGAGTTACCAGGGCTCACCCAGTGTTGTTTTTAGAGGAAGAGGATACGGTGGATGCTGACAATGTGGTAAATGCTGAAGAAATGGATTTGGGCGTTGCTGCATGTGAGGAAGCTATTTTAGACTCTTTCTCTCGGGCGGTAAATGTTCAAGAAGTGGATACTGAACCTGTGGTACGACCCAAAACTGTGAAAGTTAGTACCCCTCGAGATAAAGCAGACCACATGATGCTGGAACAAAACTTTTTAAATGAAATGAGACAATTTATGCAGCAACAGCAAAGGAATGAGAAAATTTTGTTTGAAGAGCTGCATAACTTAAAGGCCACCATTCTCCCAAAGCCCCGGAGTGAATGGGGATTTGAGGAACAAGCAAGTCAATACACCCATCATCATTCCTTGCCTTTACCGAGGACTTATTTACAACCGGTGGGTGGGGTTACATCACCTGCGCCACCTGCATCTCCAGCTCACCCAGTGGATAGTCTACAAGCAACGAGTCAAGTGCAGAGTCTCCCGTTTCGGCGATATCATGAACCACGAATTCCTGATTTCGTAGAGGGAGAAGATGTGGAGAGTTTTTCCGTTCGTTTTGAACGTATGGCCAGAACGTGGGGCTGGCCAACGGGTGAGTGGGCCGCTCGAGTGGTGACCTTGCTGACGGGCAAGGCCTTGGAGGCATATGCTGGGATGGATGAGCAGAGAGCTGGTGACTGCGAGGACATCAAGGCGGCAGTTCTGGCCAAGTATAATGTGACGGAGGAGACTTATCGCCTACGGTTCAGAGGCCTCATAGTACCATCTGGGGAGACGGTGAGAGAGTCCTACAATCGTATTAAAGGCCTGTATAAGAGGTGGATGCGACCGGAGACAAAGACCAAAGATCAAATAGGGGAGACCATCATTCTGGAACAATACCTGCGGATGCTTCTCCCAGATGTGAGGGTTTGGGTCAAAGAAAATCAACCTCAGACCGGTGAGGAAGTGGCGAGATTGGCAGAGAGGTACGTGGCTGCACATCGGAAACCACCCAGGACTAATAAGGGTACTGTGGGTAAGGGTAAAATGGAGGAGTCCAGTGATAGCACAGCAGGGCTAGTGGGGAAAAAGCCTCCTGTTGCTGCAGGGCCCTTGATCTGTTTTTATTGCCAGCAACCTGGGCATAAGGCCTCTTTTTGCCCCCTGAGAAAACCCAAGGTAACCAATATGTGCTATGTACCCAGAGATGAATTGTCATGTGAATTGTCAACCCACAGGGGAAAACATAGACATGTTATACCCGTAACAGTAAATGGTCAACCGGCCCATGCACTTGTAGACACAGGAAGTACCCAAACATTGGTGAAGTCTCATTTGTTGAGTGGTGTAATGTTGAATTATGGGGAAACGGTATGTTTGGGATGTGTTCATGGGGAAGAAAAGATTTACCCAACTGTTGATGTAACTATAGTTGTGGATAACCAAGCTTATTTACTGCGGGTGGGGGTGGTTGACAAACTAGCCTATGATGTGGTGCTAGGAGAAGATTTCCCGTTTTTAATTGAACTTGTCAATGCAATTCCCAAAACTTGTGCAGTGGTTACCCGATCACAGAGCAAAGGTTTGCAGCCCCTCCCTAATGCTCATGCAGAATTGTTTGATTCTGGTGGGAAGGTTAAGAAAAGCAAAAGTGTACGAAGACAAGAAAAACATAGGGGTAAAGATAAGGCCCAGGATAACATACTAAATTTCCCTGGTCCTGAGTCAGATTTAATCGAATCTCACTGGCGGGTCCCTGGCAATGTTGGGGAATTGCAAAGTTCAGACGTTACTTTACAACCTCTGATTAAAAAAATGTGTGAGGCTGATGGTAAAGCTGTGGGAGTACCATGATTAGGTGGGGATCGATACATTCTAAAAGACAATCTTTTGTACCTGGCAGACACATAAAATCACAGATTGGTTGTTCCCAGTAAACTCCATGGGATGATCCTGCATTTGGGTCATACTATACCTTGGTCAGGGCACTTAGGTCAGCAGAAAACTTATGAGCGAATCAGCCAACGATTCTATTGGCCTAAATTGTATCAGGATGTACACAAGTATTGTAGGACCTGTTCTGAATGCCAGATGGTAGCTTCTGTTCGCAAAGCAGACAGAACTTACCTACAGCCTTTACCTATTATTGGTACCCCTTTTGATCACATAGGCATGGACATAATTGGGCCCTTAGTAAAGAGTAGTTCAGGTAATCAGTTTGCTTTGGTAATCTGTGATTATGCTACTAGGTACCCAGAAGTGTACCCTCTGCGATCAATACAGGTTAAAAACATAGTGAAGTGCTTGACTGATTTAATTTCGAGGGTGGGAGTACCTTTTGAAATTATCACTGATCAGGGAACTAATTTTATGGCCAAATTGATGAAGTTACTATATAAGCAACTGGGGATAAAGGGTATCAGGACAACACCATTTCACCCTCAAACTGATGGTTTAGTAGAACGTTTTAATGGTACCCTGAAAAACATGCTGAAAAAATTTGTGGATGAAACTGGTAGAGATTGGGATAAATGGATCCCTTTCCTTTTGTTTGCATACCGAGAAGTTCCCCAATGTTCAACTGGATTTTCTCCTTTTGAGTTGTTATATGGCAGACAAGTTCGAGGCCCCCTGGACATGCTCAAAGAGGGATGGACGGCAGAGGAACCAGCCCAGTGCAGTGTTGCAAAAGAATCACAAGGTATGGTATGACAAACATGCCAGAGAAAGAGACTTACAACCCGGGCAAAAAGTACTTGTACTGTTACCTTCAGGTACTTGCAAACTGCTAGCCAAGTGGCAAGGTCCCTACGTTGTTAATCGAAAATTGGGCCCTGTAACGTATGAGATTTTGTGTCCTGAAAGGAAACGTCCTAAACAGATCCTACATGTCAATTTGCTGAGGGAGTTCAAAGACAGGATGCCTGAATCCAAGGATCAAGAGACGATGATGGTGCAGGCTGTTGATGATGAAGTAGATGAGGTGGAAATGGAACCAGTTCGACCATTAGAGGAAGCTCCAGGCCTCTATTCACATCTGAGTAATCATCAACAACAACAGCTAGTGAAGGTACGGCAGTCTTTCCCATTGCTATTCCAAGAAAAACCAGGGCTGACTAAAGTTATCACCCATAGTATCCACTTGAAAGATCCTACCCCAATCCGACAGAAACCTTATAGAGTCCCTGAAAAGATGGTAGAGAAACTGAAGACTGAGGTTAAGATGATGTTGGAGATGGCAATAGTAGAGCCCTCCCAGAGTGAATGGTCAAGTCCCATACTTCTGGTTCCTAAGAAGGACGGTGGAGTGAGGTTCTGTACAGATTTTTGGAAGCTTAATAGTGTATCCTGTTTTGATTCATATCCAATGCCCCACATAGATGAACTAATTGAAAGATTGGGTTAAGCACATTATATGACTACCCTCGACTTATGTAAAGGGTATTGGCAAGTACCACTCGAACCCTTCTGCAGGCCATACACTGCTTTCCATACCCCTACTGGGTTGTATCAGTACACTGTAATGCATTTTGGGTTACATGGAGCCCCAGCAACCTTTCAGAGACTTATGGATGGAGTTCTTGCTGGGTGTGATCAATATGCGGCAGCATATTTGGATGATGTGGTGATATATAGTCGGACATGGCAGGAACATCTAGATCATCTTTGTGATGTCTTACGAAGGCTTCAAAAAGCTGGACTCACTATTAATACCACTAAATGCTCATGGGCCCAAACCGAAGTGAAGTATTTGGGCTACCTCCTTGGCCATGGTAAAATTAAACCACAGGTGGAAAAGCTTAAAGCCATTCAAAATATTCCAAGGCCACAAACCAAAAAACAAGTGAGATCATTTTTGGGTTTAATTGGGTGGTATCGTAGATTTATTCCACATTATTCATCTTTAGCTACTCCATTAACTGAACTGACTAAAAAGAGTCCTTCCAAGTATCACTGGACAAGAGAGTGTGAAGGAGCTTTTGTAGTACTTAAAGATCTGATATGTCAAGAACCAATTCTGCAGAGTCCTGATTTCTCGAAGAGATTTCTTGTGCAGGTGGATGCCTCAGATGTTGGACTAGGAGCAGTTTTGGCACAAGGAGAGTCTGGGGGCGAGCAACCAGTATTGTACCTGAGCAGAAAACTCTTTGAGAGAGAGGGAAGGTATTCAACTGTGGAAAAAGAAGGCCTTGCCATTAAATGGGTGGTGGATTATCTAAGATACTATCTACTTGGAAGGAAATTCACCTTGCAAAACGGACCATCGAGCATTGAAGTGGATGCAATCAATGCAGAATAATAATTCTAGAATACTGCGCTGGTGCCTGGCTCTGCAACCATATAAGTTCACCACTGAGCATTGTCCAGGTAAGAAAAATCTTATTGCCGATTACCCATCTCGTTTACCTGACTAATACCATCCAGAGGGGGTAACAGGGAGAAATGTGACATCGTGAGGGTATGTAACATGTAAGCTAAAGAAACCTTACCACAATGTCTTGTTTAAGAAAACTTTATTTATTGGTTTTTCTTCACTTGTTTCAGTCACATGGAAGGTGCACATTCCAGTGTGATTGATGTTTATTGTTGTGGGGTCTTGGTCTTTGTAAATAGGAAAAGGTACATGGAAATTAGCCAAATAGTGTTTGTTGGATAATGATGATTCTCTTTGTCTTACCTTTCCCTTTGGAGCTTCCTAGTGGGAGGGGCCGGCCCGCAAACAGGAAGCCATATTTATTCCATCCATGGGCGGGGAGGAGCTTACTCACTGAGAATGTTATTTGAATGGTATTTGGGATGCATGTCTTTTAAAATGCACATTGGGTTCCATGATGGAAAATAGTGTTTATTAAAGAAGATGCTAATGTCAATGTTTGTATGATGATGTTGAAGATCATGGACATTTTTCAAGTGAAGTTTGGGCTAATTAGATCATAATTGAAATAGAATTATCATTGGACTGTTTGAATTTGAGGGGAGGAGCCTCTCTTATAAAAGTCTAATTGTTTGGTAAAGAAAGGGGAGTGAGGGACAAAACTGAATGTTAGTTGGATTAGTGGCCAATGAGCTCTTTATGTGAAGGGCCAGTCTCCTGTGTAAGTTTTCTTTTGGTTTTTGTTTTATTTGTATTTTTTGTTTGTTTGGAAACACGTTGGATGAATTCTGTTCCAATGCTTGATCAACCTCATGAGACTTCAGAGTTTTTGCTGGTTTTTGCCGCTGCCAAGAACGTCCGCACTACACAGAGGATGACCCACTGGATAGTGGGTGCCCTCACCCTGGCTTTTCAGGCACGGTGTGCCCTGCCCATTCAGGTTGCGAGCTCACTCTACTAGAAGTGTTACATCCTCCTGGGGGCTGGCTCGTGGTGCCTCGCTAGCAGATATTTGTAGAGCTGCAGCTGGGCGATCCCCAACACATTTGCTAGATTCTATAGCCTTTGTGTGGAGCTGGTATCCTCCTGTGTTCTCACCTCAAACGGTTAGAAGCAGTGATAGGCACTCCAGAGAGTCCATATAATAGCCCCTGTCGAGCTCCTCCATCCACTCGGCAGCCAGACGTGGCGGAGCATCCGGCGCCAAGCCCTCACTCAATGAATCCGTGAGAACCGGTAGAGGGCTGGGTTCCATATGTAGAGACCTAAGTGGATCCCATATGTGTAAAGTCCATGGTATAACCTCAGAGCCCGTCTTTCCCCGGCAAACTTCCTGCTATTTTCCAAGAGGGTTAAAATCACCTCTAATCTTCCATATGCTCCTAGATGGTTGTTCATATGTGTAAGAAGGGCCAGTCTCCTGTGTAAGTTTTCTTTTGGTTTTTGTTTTATTTGTATTTTTTGTTTGTTTGGAAACACGTTGGATGAATTCTGTTCCAATGCTTGATCAACCTCATGAGACTTCAGAGTTTTTGCTGGTTTTTGCCGCTGCCAAGAACGTCCGCACTACACAGAGGATGACCCACTGGATAGTGGGTGCCCTCACCCTGGCTTTTCAGGCACGGTGTGCCCTGCCCATTCAGGTTGCGAGCTCACTCTACTAGAAGTGTTACATCCTCCTGGGGGCTGGCTCGTGGTGCCTCGCTAGCAGATATTTGTAGAGCTGCAGCTGGGCGATCCCCAACACATTTGCTAGATTCTATAGCCTTTGTGTGGAGCTGGTATCCTCCTGTGTTCTCACCTCAAACGGTTAGAAGCACTGAGAGGCCCCGGCTTCGGTTCGGCTTGCTAAAACCACTCCAGAGAGTCCATATAGTAGACCCTGTCGAGCTCCTCCATCCACTCGGCAGCCAGACGTGGCGGAGCATCCGGCGCCAAGCCCTCACTCAATGAATCCGTGAGAACCGGTAGAGGGCTGGGTTCCATATGTAGAGACCTAAGTGGATCCCATATGTGTAAAGTCCATGGTATAACCTCAGAGCCCGTCTTTCCCCGGCAAACTTCCTGCTATTTTCCAAGAGGGTTAAAATCACCTCTAATCTTCCATATGCTCCTAGATGGTTGTTCATATGTGTAAGGGCTTCCGACACCTCCTTTGGGAAAGATGGGCTTCCGCAACGTTTCGGTTCCAAGTGGAACGGGCACGTTTACCCAGTGTTATCCAGACTTACTGAGTGGGTAGTGCCATAGCAGCTGTAACTGGTCTTCTTGTGGTAACCCCCGGCCTACGCCAAAAAGGAGGCGCAGGAGGCTTCCACAAGACACTGGAAGGGGCAGTATCCGTGTCACTTTGGTAGGGATCCCAATTCGTCAGACATCCGACGTGACGTCGGGAGTGACCAACTGAAAGGGAATGTTTCGGTTACGTATGTAACCCTTGTTCCCTGAAGGAGGGAACAGAGACGTCCCGTCCCGTCACCACGGCTGCTTTACCACCGCTGAGAGACCGGGTCACCAGCTCGGCTCCGAAGCGAAGACCTGAATATGCACTGCACCTGCTGTCTACTTATACTCACGCTGTGATCAGCACCAGCTGGATGCAATAATCGCATGCCAATGTGCATTGGCTCGTTTAATTTACACTTGAAGTGGATTGGTCTCTCTAAGCGAGATCCCAATTTGTCGGTCATCCGACATGACGTCTCCGTTCCCTCCTTCAGGGAACGAGGGTTACATACGTAACCGAGACATTACTTCTTATGTAATTTAATTTAATACTGTGTATAGACAGTAGAACATTTATAAACAATACAATAGTGGATTTAACATCAAAATTTAGAGTCTACCTTTAAAATGCATGCTTTTTATGTACCCTTCTGACTTTAAATACTTTGGTGAGTTAATAAGAACATTGGTAACACTTTAGTGTCTGATTCTCTCTATTAACTAGTTGGTTATTAGGCTAAATGTTACTGGAATATTGGCTGTTTATTATTAATTAAAAAAACATATATTAATGTCTTATTCTGCAAGACTTTAATCTAAATCCTTAATCCTACCCAATTCTTAAACTTAACAACTACTTTAGTAAGCATTAATAAGCAGTATATTGAGGCAAAAGTTATAGTTAATAGTTAATAGTGAGAATTGGACTCTAATTTAAAGTGTGACCAGAATAATTTATGAAGTTATCTATTATTTATTTGAAAGAATTAAAATAACCGTTTCATGTCTATCATTAACTTGTCGAGGTTGATATAGGATTTAGAAAGTAATTAGTAATACATAATTAATACATTTTTGGGAGAGTAATTTGTTCAGTAATCTAATTACACTGTTGAAGATGTAATTAGTAACTAGTAATTAATTACTTTAATAACTTACCCAACACTAGTTGCAATGCCAATCAGCTAATCAACTCAAAACACCTGCAAAGGTTTCCTGAGCCTTCAAAATGGTCTCTCAGTTTGGTTCACTAGGCTACACAATCATGGGGAAGACTGTTGATCTGACAGTTGTTGACTTTCATGAGTTCTAATCATCAAAAAAAAAACTTTTTAAATGTTTTACTTTACATGTAATGAATCTAGGATATATGAGCGTTTCACTCTTTGAAATAAGTTACAAAAAAAAAATACTTTTTCACGATATTCACATTTTTTGAGATGCACCTGTGTGTGTGTGTGTGTGTGTGTGTGTGTGTATATATATATATATATACTGTATATATATATATATAAACACACACACACAGTATGGGAAATTTTTTTATTTGCTAAAGTTAAAGAAACACTCTACTACTCTACTTAGGGTTTAGGGCAAAACCTTACTAGAATTTTTGAGTACTATCAATCCAGCGCTATCGTGCATTTATACAGAGCTCTAGTATTTGTATTATTACTGCATCTTTTGGTAGAATGGTTTTAGCTAGGAAGCATCTGCATTGGCAAAATGAGCCATGTTTCATAATAAGCTCCTTTAAATAGCCTACTGGCCCAGTCAGGAAGCCTGGCTGTACACTCAAGCATGGTGATAACTTCAGACAGCTGAGTCCAGCTTTACACTGTTGTTATTCCTGATACATTTGCATGCGGAGGTGGAGACCACCAAATACGGTTTAGGAAGGAAATGCTAAAAATAGCCAGTCAGGCAGGAAACTCAGTCAAGATCTCCAAGACCAGGAATTTAATACACAAAACATCAAAAGGTAGGTAACTTAACATGGCTTGAAAGTGAGTTTGTTTCATTTGTAAGCTTTCTGGGCTTGAGTGGTAAGTGTTTGAAAGAAAACTAATTTAACAAAGGTGGTTTTTACATGTCAGTCTGTGATCTCTGCTGGCAAATGGTTGAGAGGCTCCACTAGATTTTGGTAACTGTAGAGTTGTGCTCAGAGAGTATGTTGTAATGCTCAGAGTTGTTTACCTTACCAGCAAGTTGATTATTCGAGGTGTATGCTGCTCACTGTATTTTTAGCTTGTTGGAATCAAATATTTTTAATTTTGCCTTACATAAGAAATGCTGTTATATTCTACAAGCAAATGAGACCTAAGAGGAGAAACAAATCATAAAATTATTAAATTAAACTGCCATATGGCCAAGGCAGTGCATTACATTTGTACTTTAATACAAATACATATTTCACTCTTGAAAATACAGTAATTTTCTTGTTGTTGGTTAACACACTCACTGAATGTCTTTGGTATAACATTTATTTTTACCTCACGACATCACACATAAGTAGTACAGCTGTTATTTCAGACTCCAATAAGACATCAGCTCCAGTTATAGGTCTGTGATCTCATGCGTAATATAAGCTGGACATCTTTGTACAGAGCCAGACTAGGAAGTGTAGTGAACCTCTTTGAGTGACTGCTTGGGAATAGGTTTGGCGATATGCAAACCACTTTTACATAATTACAAAACTGTCTTGTTATAGAAAATGCGTCTAACAGCTAAAACACAGCATGCTAATTAAAGTACCAAAGCTAAAGATATATATTATATATGTCGGGGTGTTGGAGGTTAGTCGATTAACTGACCATTGTTCCCCATCCCTAGAATGGCCAGTAATCCCTACCCCCATTCTCTAAATAAGTCTAGGTCAGACAACCAGCTGTGGAAGCAGTCACCACTCACCCTATCTCTCTCTGACTGATGAGTGTTGGCCTGGCATTATATTTTTTACTCTTTCTAAATGAGATTCTGATAAACATAGGCTTTTTCCTGAAGAATTAGGGGCTGAGTGACAAGGAAATCCAAGGTCAAGCATCCACCATCAAAAGGTCAACTCATGAGAGTCCCTACTATTGCTGATCAGATGAGATGAGTGAGAAGCATCGGATAGGTGTGTGTCTATATGTGTGTGTGTCAGGGAGATGTCAGCCATAAAAGCAGGGAGATAAAACACATCATTAGAGTGTGCCGGGCTCTAATGCTGTAAATATGGTGGCCACATAGGGAATTCTGACATGTTATTTGCTGTTTCAGACAAGTTGGTTTGGTGGTAATGGCCTGTGTAAGGAGATGTGTGTTTATGAGTGCCTGCACGTAGTATGGATGTGCTGTTAAAATGACAAATAAATGCATACTCTGAAAGCGCTCCACAAGACGTGTGATTATATTACTGGATGCTCGATATTGAATGGGAGAATGCATGTTTTAAACAGCTTATTGTACAGGTAAGTTAACCGCTGTTCTAATCTAATGTGCTGCTGCACTGTACCGCCCACACAGGCACGTTTCCATTACAGATTTGTGCAAAACTTTGGCGCTATTTTAGAAATGTCGATAAAAAAGTATTGCGAAATGACGGCGTTTCCATTAACCAATGTTATGCGACTAAAACGTAACCTTTTGCCTCTCGCGATAAGTCATGGCAACGGATTTTGGTGGGATTTTGGCTATATTTATTCAAAGGAGGCGTATGCGTGAATCTTCACAGAAGCAGCAGAGAGCCGCTTCAGAAATGAGAGTGGCTGTAATCAGCTTCAGTGGCACCGTAGACGTGTGCAGTGTAAATTGTCTAAGCATTAATGGTAGGGAAAGCCCCTTATACTGGAGAGCGGCCATGTATGAAGTGTATGAAGAGGTTATAGTACATTGAAACATGATCATATGACCTTTTACATACGCCATGTGAGCTGTAAATGCGAAAAAAAAAGAAGTTTCCATTGCAGTTTTGCAAATTATTCCTTTTTCGCATTGCCTGATAAACCACCTCATGCGAGCCTAAAAACTTTTTTGCGATATATGGGCATTTTTGTGAAATTGAAGTGTTTCCACTAGGCGTATTTTCAATTCGCAATTTCAATTTGCGCAATTTGAAGGGTAATGGAAACGCACCTATAGGCTACAGACAGTAGCTCGTACATGACGCGCAGATCGCGAGTGCACAGAATCATTCAGTGCAGATATGTATTGTCAACACTGTTCTGTGATTTCTCAATGAAATAGCTTAGAAACTGAAAAGTTTAAGCATATATTTATTAATAATTAAATTCCACAGCTTCACTACTTGTAGAGAGACGCTGCCATGTAGAATTAATTCACACACACAATCGCTTTCACTAATGCATTCATATGCATGCAATCTTTACTGTGCTACTTTATCTGTATCTGATTTAGAACGAGCAGAAATCTGTGAGAAATATAATGACCTAAATACAAAAGAACTGATAAAAATTAGCTGTTATAAGAGCAATAGCCAAGTGGGCAGCGCTGTGTCATATGCCATAGCTGTGCACAAGGTGTTTGTCACAGCTCCAGACTTATTTGTTCATTAATGTTTGTTCATTAATGACGTCATCAGCAACTAGTCGATTTCGACTTAACTTTCATGACATAAAAGTCGACTTTAAAAAATCATAAGTCGTTCAACCCCTAACCACAATTCACAATACAATTCCATTTCACGTCGCCAAATAATTTCAGTCATTTTAAAGGTTCTTACAGACTATTACAACAAAAGAACCAAAACCCACCAAGCCAATTAATAATAATAATAGTAATAAAACAATATGATTAAAATGGCAAACTATTCCTCTTTTCCCCCAATAAATATGTTTTACTATCGAATAGAATATATAGTATATAGAATAGATAGTATAGCTAGCTTGCTCTATTCTTTTTCTATTCCATCTTTATTTATTATATGATTTAAAAAAAAACTTGCTACATGTACTGCATTAAGCTAACTGAGACTTGTTATAGCACTTGCATATCATTGCTCTTTTGTTGATTTTGATTGCTTCCATTGTCCTTATTTGTAAGTCGCTTTGGATAAAAGCGTATGCTAAATGTCTAAATGTAAATAGAAAGCATGCTTTCCTTCTCCCATTCTCTCTCTCATACAAACACATACACAGAAACGTACACATGCATACAACTCACACACACAAACATACTTGTCAGCGCTGCCCCACGATTGTATCAAAAACAGTTTTGCAGCTGAAAAGCTACTTTTGTCGTTTCTCAGTAGCGATATGGTAATATCACAGTTCTTGAAGCAGTTAAATTTAAGGCTACACTAGGCACTTTTGCCTTGTACTGTGCACAAACACAATTGTCCAACCCACTCCCTCGCTGACCTGCACTCAGATTGCACTTTAATCAGGCTAAAAATCTCCAAAAAGAAAATGGGAATAAAAACGCTCTTGCTCAGCATAATGGAGTCCATCGTAATGATCACTTTTGTGGCTTATTATTTTGAGTCGTTTAGGGCATGGTGACATACGGTCCTCTCACATGCATAAAGGCCAATTCACACAGCATAAACAAATGGCAACAAACACCAACAAACAAGTTGGTTCAAGTTGGCTGTTGGATATAGAATTTTATGAAAAATAACTGTCATGTTCACACTGCCCAACAAACACCAACAAACTTCGAGTCAAAGAGAGTCAAGTAGCACCGTGTCTACACCGGACGCGACAGTTGTCGCATCGCACTGCATCCAGTGTAGACAGCGTCACTGATTATAATCAATAGAATCTCATCGTATTTTGTTGCGGCGCATTGCTCATGTTCGGTGTAGATGGTGTAAGTCTGACTGGGGAAGAAATGGATGATCCTGTAACCACAATCAAAATTGCACTGTTATTAATGTCTTTGCGTGTCATTTTTCACCTGAAAGACAGCGAATAAAATGAAAGAGGCCATAGTTGAAGCTCACTTTAAGTGAAATATGTGCATCGTCATGGCAACGGTTCACATCAGATTACATCAGAGTTTGTTTTCATTTGTTGGAAAATCATTTCACACTGCTCAGACATTCCACAACCCAACAAACGCCGATTAAGCATGTTCAGTCAGGTGAAAACAAACTCCAACCAACGCCAAGAGGGCTAACACACTGATCCAACAAACTTCAACAGACTAATTTGTTGGTGTTTGTTGCTGTTTGTCTGTGCATTTTGAATTTGCCTTAATATGTTGGGGAATGCCATCAGAATGCCATTGAATCTATGTCAGAACGTCAGCTCCTGCGTTAGCAGTATCACACGCATGTGTTGTGGTACTCTCATGAATGGCAGCAAACGTTGACTGGAAGAGAATACATTTTTGAATAAAGTCGTTATTTTTGTTTTCTTTGCGCACAAAAATGTTCTTGTAGCTTCATAAAATCCATAAAATTTAACCACTGATGTCTCATGGGCTATTTTAACAATATCCTTATTTCTGGACCTTGAACATGGTAGTTCCCTAGCTGTTTATACAGGGTCAGAAAGCTCTCAGATTTCATCAAAATATCTTAATTTGTGTTCCGAAGATGAATGAAGGTCTTACGGGTTAAGGACGATGTGAGGGTGAGTAATTAATGACAGAATTTTCTTTCTTTCTTTTTTTTTGGTGAACTATCCCTTTAACTGTATCCCATTGCAAAAGCAAAAGTGTTTTGCAATTCAGCCTGCAAACAGTAGGTACATTGTACCTAACAATTTATTGATTTATTTAGAAGCGAGTCATAATAGTTAAAAATAGTATAAAGTTGGACAGAAATTAGACTTACATACAAAAGTATTTTAAGGACAAAAACCTGACAAATGTCTTCAAATATATAATTTGAACAATGTCTTTAGGTGTGTTAACCATAGGGGAATAATTGACTCCAGCTGTTGAGTTATTAGAAAAATCATGCACACCTAAGGTGTGGTGGATTATTCATCTGCCTGTCGTCAATTATTCCTCATGCAATAACCTCTTTATAACAATGTAATGCAGTCTGTCATTTTTTAGTCAGAATGACTCATCACTACACTCACTGTGCTAGTATCAGCGCCTGTTGAGTGGTGGACTGTCTGTGTAAAATTACACAAGCCCTCCAGCCATACTGAAGAGGTAGTATCAACCCCACCTGTCCAGACACTTCTGTGGAAAGACCAAGAGACACAGACAGCCCTTTGATTTTTCTCTCTTCGATAACATTCTTTGAATATTGCCCACAGTAATGTGTGCTTCTTTTCCCCTCTTCTTTTCTTTTACCTTTAGTTATAATTTTAGCTAAAAGGGTACTGCCTACACATAAAAGAGTCATGCTGTTACCACTGCTTATGATAGACAGCTGAAGTTATATATAGACTTACTTCAAAATTATGTCCTGTGTTCCTGCACAGTAACAAAAATATTTAGGATTCTGAAAGTGTCCAGCTGAAAGCAGGAGTTTGTTCTAAAGCAACTGTTGATGTATTGGTATAAAACATGCAGATGGTTAAAATAATCACTGTAAGCTGCTTCAAAAAATATATATATGACTATTTTTCAATACAGTGTGTAAATACTACAGAGATTAGTAGTATCTGGTAACTTTGCCCTTGCACTGCTTTCCATGGAGGGCTTGTCATAATTTGATGGTGAGGTGTGTGGTTTTGTGAATAGTTGCCATTTATGCTTTTGAGTTCTGGCAGAACCACAACATTCTCTAAAACCAGAACATGCCCTCCACAATAATCATAATGTTGAAAAATGTTTTATTCCATTGTTGCAAGTAGACTGGTAATTGCTACAACCATCCAATCAATATAACACATCAACTGCAAATGATTTCAAGCAAACAATAATTTCTCTGTTTCTTGGATTTTTTTCCAGTACAAAACTTGTATTTCAGCAACATAACTTCTTATACTGGGCTTTGAGAAGTATATATATATATATATATATATATATACACTAAGATTAATAATAATCAAGATTACCAAAAAGAAAGGGCAGGAATGTATGATTGGTGTATGAAGACATTTGGCAGAATGTCCAAGCTGCTTTTTTCGTTCAGTGAATGTAAATGATATCATGAGCTGTCAAGCTCTAAAAATGAATGCACATGTTGTAGTACCATAGCTTAGTTTATGATAGTGAATTTTTTCACAAAACCTATTTTGTTCTACTCTGGTTTGTTTCCCCTAGTCAAATGTGTAATTAAATTAACATACTGATCCCCTGTACTGCCCTCTAAAACTGACTCCCATTCAAGGTGGTCTATTCTGATCTTTTTTGACTTCACTTTCTCAGGTATGAATCATAGTACACCATGTTCTTCTCTATGCCAGAACTGCATCATGAAAATGCACAGTAACAAACTCATCTCGGCCCCCCAAAAATCAGCTGAAGCGGGAATTATTTATTAATTTATTAATTTATTTTTTATTTCCTGTTTTGTTTCTGCTTTCACCTGTGATTATGCAATGTTATGGTCTCTCAGTAATTGGTATTCAGCTGAACTGAATTCATAAACAACTTTTTTTTTAAAGCAATAGCTCCCGAATACTAAATTTAAAGGAACTTATTTCATGGCTGAAATACATTCAGGTGGGCTGCTTATTGCTGCTGTCAATCATTATAGTCTCTGTACTGTGCAGCTGTTGTAGTTCCTAACTTTACATATAATACATATTTATAACATACCTACAATATTCTTTAGCTATAGCTATACCAACTTATAATTGCTTACAAAAACAATGTACTGTGCTAAAAACTATAAAACATATGTATTCTAAATTCTGATTGAATGAGCTTTGTTGAAACAAAAAAGACATTATAAGTAAATCACCAGTAAGTAAATATTTAGTTTTAAAACAGCTTTCAAAAGAATATACAGATTTATATTTATGTAGATTTTTTAATGTTTAAAAATATAACTAAATATAACAATAAATAATAGATTAATATTTGTAAACAAATATAAAAATAATTTAATTTGTAATTTTATAATGCATTGACTCATTGCTTTTCTTAATCCATTTGCCAACTGCTTTAGCTAATCTTTTGCTAGATGCTTTTCTTCATTTATTTGCTAATTAAGTGAAAAAAATGGCATTCTACAGTTCAAACATAGACTGCATGTCAATAAACATTTGACAGAATTTTATGACACTTCTTAGAAAACTCGTTTTTAAGAAAATTCTCAAAAATTAATTTGAAAGATAATTGGTTACTCTCCCATATTGTCACATTTGGTTTTGTTTTTTATTTCATTTCTTTGGACTTGTACTTGATGTTCTTGTTTTCGTGTGGTTTAGTTACTGTTTCCTTTGTTCTCATATGCTAATTTGTTTCCAAAATTACTGATTATGTTCATCACGTGAGTTGTTTGGTTCATCGTTTTCCTGTGTATTTATTTTATTTATTTGGACCTCGCTTGTCAAACACAATTCCCCACCTGCTCATAGATTTTTTATTTTATTTTTTTACAGGACTTAATGATCAGTTAAAAACCATTATCCCTCCATTTCCCTGTTGATGATCCTCAAGGGAGATTTATGGACTTTGTTGCTCAGTACGAGTGGTGCCTCTTTCACCATGGGTTAGTTGAAGGAAAACTGCCACGGACCCAGAGCCAAGGACATCCTGCTAATGGAGATTTCCAGTCTGTAGATAGTGCCAGAAGCCACATTTGTCCCAGAACCTGAATCTGTTACCAAGTCTGTCTCAGAGGAAATATTAATCCAGTTCAACATCCTGGAATGGAGTCCCACCCATACACCCTCCATTGAAGTATATTTGTACCCATCGGTCTCATCTGGTATATTGGACTGGATTATTCCCACCAGTTCCAAAGTCCTTCCTCCTCCACTGGTCCTCACAGTTGCCAAGCTCCTTCATCTTCATTGGTCCTACTCAGCCTCTTAGCACCTTTTTCTTCATTTGTCCTGCCCAGCTTCTTACCTCCTTTGTCTGCTGGTTCCATCAAGCTCCATGTCTCCACCTCCTCCACTGGTTCTGTTTGGTTCTGCCTGGCTTTGCACTCTTTTACTTTACTTTACTTTACTTTTAGTCATTTAGCAGACACTTTTATCCAAAGCGACTTACAAATATAAGTAAAAAGTAATTAAAGTAATTAAAACTAAAAGCTAAAATTCTATAAATACTATATATACAGTGGGGCAAAAAAGTATTTAGTCAGCCACCAATTGTGCAAGTTCTCCCACTTAAAAGGATGAGAGAGGCCTGTAATTTTCATCATAGGTATACCTTAACTGTGAGAGACAAAATGAGGAAAAAAATAATAAATTAAATAAAAATGACAAATGTATACAACAACATTTCAAACCTAAACATTTTAATGAAAACAAAAAAATAAAGCTAAAAACAATTCAAAATATTAAAAGAACAAAAGGTATGAGTATAATAATGATTCTAACATAACACTAAGCCAAACACCAAAAAAACAACTACATGTGAATGTACAGTACACACACATACATTCAATATATATATATATTATATATTATTTCCATTTTGTATGTTGAAGTACTGAAATAACTCAAAATAAATAAAACTAAAACTAAATAAAAAGCCTATATAGACATAATAAAAAATGAATAAAATGACAACATTACTACAACTGTAACTAAAACTAAAATAGATAACTAATACAAATCAAACTACATTAGTTTATCAGTAATCCTAAAAAAAAACACTGAGCCAAATACACATGCTAAAATAACAACAACTTACTGACACATAGCAAGAAATGGTTATAAAAAACTGAAACAGAAGTGAAACAAGCAGTAGAAAAGAGGAGAAATAAAAAGCGATACTTATTGTGATTACTCTCAGCTGGATTCGCCCAGTTTCCTGGCTCTGCCTCGTCCTCCTGATTTGCCAACCCTCCTCGACCCTCTGGCTCCACCAGCGTGACCACAGTCTCCTGGCCAGCCCATCCAACCATGGTTGAGGGACTATAAGACACTGATCAAGCCTCATAACCACCTGGCTACACTGCAGGCTTTTGAGCCCATAGTTCCATCTCAGACCTTTGACCTGTTGCTCCCTCAGCTTTTCTGTGATCTGTTATTCCTTCAGGTTCCCTCATCCCTCCAGGTCTACCTTCGTCAGGCATCACCCTGGCATTGTCACGGACTCAGGGGCCTCTGGATGCACCTCAGCCCTCCCCCCCTTCAGCTCCATCGGGTTCCTCTTTCCCTCCAATTCCACCTTGGTCCCCATTTTCAGTAGGAACACCTCAGTGTTCCAAGCCTCCAACTCTGCCTTTAGCATCGTCAGGGAATACAAGTTTGCTGACTCCTCTGTCTAGGAGGAAAGAGCCCAGGGGTCCTGGTCCTCCCTCCCACCCCCTAATGGAAAGTATGTCTCCCCTCCAGTGTAGTTTTTGTTTATGCTGTCAAGAGGCACCTACCGGAGTTGACAGGTGACAGTCATTTCACTATCACCTGTCACCTCCACACTTATTTCCCATAATCTCTCCTGGCTCCCACCTTCATACACTCCACAATCCCCCACACCACCCTAATCAGCTCCACTCTATTTAAGTCAACTCCATACACTCATCTTGGTCTGGTCTACGACTAGGACTACTCCTTGATTTGTGTGATTTACTTACCTGGATTTCTTACCTCTGTGATTATCTGCAATACTCCAGATGTCTGCTCCAGTCTCCAGCTCCCCTTGTGTTCGCCTACTACCTGGAGGATAAGAAATATATACATAACCTTACTACTCTTACACAGTGACATTGTGGACTATTGTGTGTGTGGGTCTACTCACTTTGCTCCCTTACACCTCTTCATCTGCTGCTCAGTTTGCTGTTGCTAATATACTCACATTGTGCACTATCTGCCTCAATATATCTTGTGTTTGATCGCCATATTATTGGTGCGTTTTCTCCTACTCCTTTGTTTTTATGTTCTTGGATTATCTTCTTTTTTTTTTTTTTTTTAAATAACAGTAAACTGTTGCATTTACATTCACATCTCCTCTCCTTGCCTAGCTTGAACTTTAACACATGTGAACTGATGAATGTTTAACTTTAGGGATGCACCAATACTGAGCTCCTGTACTCATTTTTACAGCAAATAGCGTGATTACAGTACTAAGCCGCTGCAATGGAGCAGCTCTAATGCTATTAAATTGAAGATGATGTAGGCTACCATAGAGAGAGAGAAAAATGACCAGTGAAAGTAACAAAAACTTGTAAAATACATTTTAATGGGCATAAAATAACAGAAGTATATAGTCAAAGCAAAAATTATTCAGAGACCAGATGTAATTTTTGATATTTTTTTTTACTAGTGGGTGTAGGACACTATAGTTCATTTATGTAAAGGAAATCTAAATAAATTCAACTGTGATATATTATACCCAAAAAATTCTTCATACAGTGGACTACCAGTAAAATTGATGCAAATGTGGGACCAAAAATTATTCAGACCGAAAGATGATGTAGGCTACCATAGAGAGAGAAAAAAATGAACAGTGAAAGCAACATACATGTAAAATACATTTTAATGGGCATAATTAAGTGTGAAAATAACAGAAGGATATTCAGTCAAACCAAAAATTATTCAGAGACCAGATATAATTTGATATTTTTTTTTACTAGTGGGTGTAGGACACTATAGTTCATTTATGTAAAGGAAATCTAAATAAATTCAACTGTGATATATTATACCCAAAAAATTCTTCATACAGTGGACTACCAGTAAAATTGATGCAAATGTGGGACCAAAAATTATTCAGACCGAGTCTAGGCTACACAATCATGGGGAAGACTGCTGATCTGACAGTTGTCCAGAAGACAATCATTAGGCGCGTTTCCATTACCCTTCAAGTATTGAAAATACGCTTAATGGAAACGCGTCAATTTCGCAAAAACGCCCATATATCGCAAAAAAGTTTTTACGCTCGCATGAGGTGGTTTTTCAGGCAATGCGAAAAAGGATTAATTCGCAAAACTGCAATGGAAACGGCTTACAGGTCACATTTTCATAGTTTTTCAAAATTCTATAAATACTATATATATATATATTTTTTTTTTTTCAAAATTCATATGATCATTCTTCAATGCACTATAACCTCCAAGAAACACTTCATAAGTGGCCGCGCTCCAGTATAAGGGGCTTTCCCTACTATTAATACTTAAGACAATTTACATTGCACACGTCTGCGGTGCAGTGTGGCTCTGATACGGTCACTGAAGCTGATTACGGCCACTCAGTGCTTGTGTTTATGGTTTTATACAGGATATGGTTTATTCCAGCCGCGCCACGCACGTTTCTAAAGCGGCTCTCTTTGCTGCTTCTGTAAAGATACACGCATAAGCCTCCTTTGAATAAATATAGCCAAAATCCGTCAAAATCCCACCAAAATCCGTTGCCATGACTTATCGCGAGAGGCTATGGTTTATTCCAGCCGCGCCACGCACGTTTCTGAAGCGGCTCTCTTTGCTGCTTCTGTAAAGATACACGCATAAGCCTCCTTTGAATAAATATAGCCAAAATCCCACCAAAAGCCATTGCCATGACTTATCGCGAGAGGCAAAAGGTTACGTTTTAGCCGCATAACATTGGTTAATGGAAACGCCGTCATTTCGCAATACTTTTTTATCGACATTCAGAAAATATCGCCAAAGTTTTGCCAAATCTGTAATGGAAACGTGCCTAATGACACCCTTCACAAGGAGGGTAAGCCACAAATATTCATTGCCAAAGAAGCTGACTGTTCACAGAGTGCTGTATCCAAGCATGTTAACAGAAATTTCAGTGGAAGGAAAAAGTGTGGAAGAAGAAGATGCACAACCACAAAGTCCTCTTTTCAGATGAGAGCAAGTTTTGTATTTCATTGGAAACCAAGGTCCTAGAGTCTGGAGGAAGGGTGTAGAAGCTCATAGCCCAAGTTGCTTGAAGTCCAGTGTTAAGTTTCCACAGTCTGTGATGATTTGGGGTGCAATATCATCTGCTGGTGTTGGTCCATTGTGTTTTTTGAAAACCAATGTCACTGCACCCGTTTACCAAGAAATTTTGGAGCACTTCATGCTTCCTTCTGCTGACCAGCTTTTTGAAGATGCTAATTTCATTTTCCAGCAGGATTTGGCACCTGCCCACACTAGGGGTTGAACGACTTGTGATTTTTTGAAGTCGACTTTTATGTGATGAAAGTCGAGTCGAAGTCGACTAGTCGCTGATGACGTCATTAATGAACAAATAAGTCTGGAGCTGTGACAAACAGCTTGTGCACAGCTATGGCATATGACACAGCGCTGCCCACATGGCTGTTGCTCCTATAACAGCTTTTTTATCAGTTCTTTTGTCTTTAAGTCGTTATATTTCTCACAGATTTCTGCTTTTTCTAAATCAGATACAGATAAAGTAGCACAGTAAAGATTACATTAATATGAGTGCATTAGTGAGAGAGTGATTGCGTGTGTAAATTAATTCTACCTGGCAGCATCTCTGTACTAGTAGTGAAGCTGTGGAATTTAGTTATTAAGAAATATATGCGTGAACTTTTCAGTTTCTAAGCTATTTTATTGAGAAATCACAGAACAGTGTTGACAATATATTTCCGCACTGAATGATTCTGTGCGCGTGATGTACGCGCTACTGTCTGTAGCCTGTGTGTGCGTTACAGTGCAGCAGCGCATTAGATTAGAATGGCGATTAACTTACCTGTACAATAAGCTGTTTAAAATGTGCATTCTCCCGTTCAATTTCGATCATCCAGTAATATAATCACACATGTCTTGTGGAGCGCTTTCAGAGTATGCATTTATTTGTCATTTGAACTGTTTGGAAATGGAGTGTAAATATGGAAGTCCTTCAAAGATTTCTCATCCTGTTGCGCCCTCTATAGGACCAGCGACTAGTCGATGTCAAGTTTAAAGCGTCATGGAAGGGCATTGAAGTCGACTAGTCGATTAGTCTGTGCAACCCCTAGCCCACACTGCCAAAAGCACCAAAAGTTGGTTAAATGACCATGGTGTTGGTGTGCTTGACTGACCAGCAAACTCACCAGACCTGAACCCCATAGAGAATCTATGGGGTATTGTCAAGAGGAAAATGAGAAACAAGAGACCAAAAAATGCAGATGAGCTGAAGGCCACTGTCAAAGAAACCTGGGCTTCCATACCACCTCAGCAGTGCCACAAACTGATCACCTCCATGCCACGCCGAAATGAGGCAGTAATTAAAGCAAAAGGAGCCCCTACCAAGTATTGAGTACATGTACAGTAAATTAACATACTTTCCAGGAGGCCAACAATTCACTAAAAATGTTGTTTTATGTTTTGGTCTTACGAAGTATTCTAATTTGTTGAATTGGTGGGTTTTTGTTAAATGTGCCAAAATAATCACAATTAAAAGAACCAAAGACTTAAACTACTTCAGTCTGTGTGCATTGAATTTATTTAATACAGAGTTTCACAATTTGAGTTGAATTACTGAAATAAATAAACTTTTCCACGACATTCTAATTTATTGCGATGCACCTGTATTGGTATCGGTACTCGGTATCGGCAAGTACCAAAAACAAAAGTAACGGGCAAGTACTGGAAAAAGTGGTATCGGTGCATCCCTATTTAACTTCACTGACAAATAAACCATTTAGCGAAAGAACATAGAACAGCTGGTTGCAAATGGATTAAGAACAGCAATTTGCCATTTTTAAGTGCTATTTAAAAGTTGCATTTAAAATTGGTTACTAATATATTGTTTTATTGTTACATTAAACAGGTTAAACTATTTAAATATATCTGTCAATATAAAAAAAAAATATATTTTTTTAATTCAATGTAATTATTTAATTATTTATTTATTTACTTTATATCTAAGTGACATTTCTGGTCCTCTATAATGACTAAGAACACTCCGTAAACTGTGGTAAAAACACTATAATGCACTGCCTGCTCTTGTGTCTTATTTCTTTAATGAAGAATTGGAACATTCTTGCATCATCTTTATGCCACTATAAATTCACTTTAAGTCCTCAAAAGATGTGTTGCAGCACATTATGGCCGCAGAGAGTCTTTGACAGTCAATTTATTGCCTAATTTAACGATTTAAGCGTTCATATGGATCCCTAACACTTCAAATCAAGCCTATTGTAAGTCTGCTAATTTCACAACCATTGAAAACTGACCTCATAATTATTTAATAAGCAGAAACCTACTGAGTAGATAAAATGAACAAAAGGAGCATATACGTTCAGTATTACATAATTATATAGTTTGAAGGTACGGTCTATATATGACTCTTACTACTCCCTCAATATCCATTCCAAATCAGATAAACTTTCTTCCTGGCACACAACAGCCTGAAGAAAACTGGTATCAAGTTTTTGTTCCATAGTTTGTATCAATAAATACAACTCCTGCACTTGGATTTGGAAGTATGGTGGGGAAATGGAGGCAGTGGCCACACCTGCCTCAAACTCCAACCTTGTAATAAATGAAAGTTCTTTGTCTCAGTTAGATTTCAGGGGATGCAACAAGGTTGAGGTGATTTATTGTTCTGTGCTTTAGTGACAAAACCTGAGGGTGGGCTGGAGCCAAGAATTACTGCTGAAATTTAATTGAGTTGGATGAGACGTTAAGGTAGCTCACTCTACGGGCCTGACTTATTGCTTCCTTGCTCAATTAAAACAGAACATCTGCACATTGTATCGTGCAGCAGAGTGCTGTCCAAGTCTGCTTGTGGCATCCTTTGTTTACAAAGTGGAAGAAATTGTGTGGATGCATGTCATGAATCACAGCAAGTTAATGTGCGCTTTTTTCTCACGTTAGGGTTTATTATAGGTGGTACTTTTATTTTGAAACCAACAGAGCTTTAACCATTTTGTGCCACTGACAGGATGGTTAATTTCTAAACTGCCGCGATACGTACAACAACCAACGTAATAAAACATCGCCAGATTCACATTTTTTTTTTTCTGTTTGGAATAAAATTAGACACGCTTTTAACAATACTGGACATTTTACTTTGAAAGGGCCTCAGAACATGCAACAAGCAACATAATATCATCTTGCAGAAAATGACAGTCATTTCCAATGAAAATAGGTTGCTTATTTGAAATGTGACATTTGACATTTTTACCTTGCCTCATTTGATTTACAGTAGGGCCGATGCATTTGCTGACTTTTCATGTGTATTTTCAAGTTACTGTAAAACAGCATTTTGTAACATGGTATATTTTGACTTATATTGTATAGCATTGTGTTCTTTACAGTATATTCATTTACTGATTCAAAACAAAAGTTTTGTAAGGGTTTTGAAGCTTCATGAATCAGCATTATGACATTTTCTGACCTTTTTTTCGCTTTAAGCATGAGCCAATTAAATTTAGTTAGATTTTTAGTTTAGTTTAGATTTGTTTCTGCATGAAAGAAAAATTGGGATTTCTATAGTGTAGCAGCTTCTCGAAGAAGAAAAAAATATTGAGCATTTTGTAAAAAAATATAGTACATTTTATCAATTGGTAATTGATTGGAATGTTAGATAATTGTCTTTTGCTAATTGCTGCAGTCTCATGTGAGTGCCAGGTTGCTGGAAGGAAGGTCTCGCCCTCATGCTGGTGTGCATATGATACAAATGCAAAAATATGTTGTTGTACATACAGTATGTTGTTAGTTGCATTAGTTGGCTTTTCCCTATACCAAGTGTTTCTTTTCTAAAGGGAACTTCAACACTAATGTCCTTTTTCAATAAGTACACTAGAGTCAGTCACCCAGTGCTTGAAGTGGAAAAAAAGAAGTGCGGGTATATTTATATAATATAAATAAGCACCAGTTAAGCTTCGATACCAAACAGGACCACAGGGAGAAGCCAAAAGACCACTAAATCTGCTGCCATAACCTGACTGTACATGCAACTATACGGATCCATTCAGAATAACTAAACCACTGACCAGTCTATAATCTAAAACACCTTCAGCCAGCATTCATTATAAAACGCTCGTGCTTTTAAGCCAAATACATGCTGAAAATAATAATTTACTGCCATCTGGACGCGAGTCACTATTCTTTACACCATCTCTGTTGAAATTGTCCTTGTTTTCTCTGCATTACTACTTATTACTTATTAGTAATGCATTCCCTTGCTGGAATCTTGAACTTTCCAGAAGTTTACCGGTTTCAAATGACCTCCTGAGTAGTGTGCTTTATAGTGTCATTTCCAATCACCCAGACACTGACACTTTGACTCAGTACTGGCAACATGTCAGAAGTGCTGGTACGCACGATAAAGTGCCAGTATGCTAAAGACTAAAATATTGAAGTACTGAAGTATTGCATACCGGCCCACTTCAAGCACTGCAGTCACCTGTCTGTGTCTGCTATGAAGAGAACCACATGACCCCTTAGCAAGACATGGCTCATTCATACACACAGTCTCACAGGTTTGTGTGTGTGTGTGTGTGTGTGTCCCTGGCACCATGTGCATTTTGCCAAAACTGTGTGTTTAAGTTAGAGACAAAGAGTGACATGTACTTACTCCTTAGAAACAGATTGATTCACGAGTCTTGCTTTTGGTTTCTTGTGGTGCCAGGGTCAGATGTGGCTGCTAGGTAACAGATGCCCCTGCCCCACAGAAGCTGATTTGAGCAAACACCAACATCCCACAACAGAATATACTGTATATAAAAATGCACACTTAAAGTCATGCAATTATATTTCATATATTTGCTGTATACCTGCAATACTTCAAAAATATAATCACCATATATATTATATTATATTATATTATATTATTATATTTTGCATATATTTTCACAATAAAACAATGATTTTGTATTCATTTAGTGTCTTTTTGTCGAAAGAAATAAGTCTATTGACAGTTCTGCAGGTGGTTCCATTATTGTCGGCATTCATTTTAAAATGATTTAATGGGCTATGTAACACTTGTCAAGAAATTGACAATGTTTTGGTTCAACATACTCACCTGTTGATCAGAGAGTTCCTTTGACTTGCACCAGAAAAGTTTTATTTTGTAACTTTCAGGAGGGTTTACTAATTTTTGCACTACAGCACTTTATCACTTTGAAAAGAAAAAGAAAATCTGAATAATTTTGACATGCTTCGTTGGTAATTGATCAAGCAGACTTGCTGAAACATTTGATCTCCAAATAACATTGATTGTCTTCTAAGTAAAGAGTAATGGCTAAATTACAAGTTTCAGAGTGCTCAGTACTGTATATTTGTTGTTGGATTTCAAAGTTGCCTTGCGTTTTATTTCTTTTAAAAAACATTAACTGTAATGAGATTAAAATAAGCCTGGAAGTGTGTTCCTGCAGAACATTCTCTGACCAGCTGACACTTATTTTGTGCTTTTGTTTCTATTTATCTGTTATTTTTGGTTTTACTCCATCCTGCTGCATTCAAATTGTTATTATGTTAAAAGTGCTGTATATATATATATATATATATATATACATATATATATATATATATATATATATATATATTGACACCGTGTAGAGCATACAAATACATTTAAACAAAATAAAGTTAAAATGTAAGTAATTTAAAACTTAAAAAAGTTATCATGCAATAGTATTCTTGTAGAAATGTCTAATTAATAATAAACAACATTTATGGGAACTTTTAAGTCAGATTTTGTTGCTGATTTGAAATATGTAATTTAAATGTGAGTGTAGCAAGTTTTTAAGAAGTCAGGACTTCCCTATTAACCCTTTAATTGCCTGTGTATCCTGGGGGATACAACCCTTTGGGAGGCAGGGAAAGTGTAGGTCTCATTTCTTGGTTTCATGTTGAAAGGGTGTTTGTTGTGAAAATTTAGATATATTGACTTTGTTCATACATTCTTTGTTTAGCTCACAGGCAGCATGTAAAACTGCATGGCCGCCTGTAGTGGGACATCTACTCACCCTCCGATAAAAGTTGATCTAGTTCACATATTTACACATGTTGGATGGGCTTACCTGTTTAAAATGCATTAGTTGTTCAGCATTAGCTTATTAGGTTTACATTTAAATTTTATGAATTAAATGCTTAAATTTTTTGCAATCTGTCTCTAAATGTTTGTATCTCAGGGAATGAGTCACCCGTTTAGGGGTATAGATCAATATATAAAAACACATTGACTTTTTGTGGCTTGTGTTTTAGAAAATCTAATCTTTTTGTAATCTTGACAAAACAAATATCGTTGGAAAGGTCTGACAGTCAGGGTTCCATATTTGGTGACTGTTTTGTAATAGAATTGATATTGTGACAGAAATTGATTTGTGACAGAAAACTGCATAAAAAAATTCAATAGAGTTTGGGTGTAACCCAGTGGTTAATTGTTGGTATAGTGCCCAAATAAAATCTCACATGAACCACAATTTTTGTGATATCAACTTCAAATTTGGAACATAACTTGGTTAGACATATGGCTTTGATTTTATAGCAATTTTAGAGTGCTACATATTTTATAAAATATATCTTATATATAAATTAAAACAAAATGAGTGTATTGCATTACCTTTACTATAATCTTAAACTTCTATAACTTTTTTATACTTTATTTTTTTTAAATGCGTTCACTTCAGCAATAATCTGTTATGTCATCTTTAAAGAGAGCCCAACCTTAGTTCTGTATTCCAAAATGTTGAGGAATTGCAACCATTTATTGAAAATGTTTTTACAAGCATTGATAAACAAGAGTTTTGCGACATATGCTGGGGGATACAAACATTAAAAAAAACATTTTTCAAAGTTTTGAAAACAGAAATCATGAAATTTTAGTATTTGAGTCCCAATAAGATGGAAAATAGCAATAAATTAATTTTCTGATTTCTCTTTATGGTTTTGGCCTTTAAAAGGTTAAAGGACAAATATAGCCACAGAGTGAACAGACTTTCCTTGTAATGGATTTATTTAACCAAACTCTTTTGGATATTGTGAGATCTCTGATGTCTCATGAGCAAATATATTTGCATATGTGTGCCTCCAGAGTAAGACACTGATGAATAGTTATACGTTGTTGCATTACATGCCCTGCCCCACTGGTATTCAGCTGCTTATGGCCGACACCTGTCTACACTAGCCGTGAGTGTTGCATCATTTAAAAAAACTAAATAATAATAGAACCCAGATTTACTGTATTTTTTTATATAAGATAATCTCATCAATGGGACAATTTTCTTTTGAACTTTTTATTTATCTAGGAAACTAAAAAAAACAGCATCATGTTTTCCACACACACACACAAAAGATTAATCAGCACAACTGTTTTTAACATTGACAACAAAAAGACATGTCCCTTCAGTGCTGAAACATTGAACATTGAAGACTGGAGTTATGGCTGTTGAAAATTCAGCTTTGCCATCACAGGAATAAATTATATTTTAAAATATATTAAAATTGAAACAGTTATTTTATTTCCTGAATTATAGTCTTTGAATAATGATTTAATAAGTCAATTATAAAGACAGTCACCTGTTTAATTCCTGAACGAATAGTGAGTTTCAACAAATCAGCAAATCAGAATTATGTTATAATCACAGTGTTTTTAACCACATAATGTTTACTTTAGGTTTCAGACATTTAAATACACATACGTACTAGTAAAACAATACATTTAGACTTTGTAAAATACACGGATGTCTATGGAAGCAGCAATAACAATCCATTCAAATTTAACAACAATTTGCCAAAGTATTTTATTCATATCAGATACACATAGTGTAAGTAACTATAAAGTTTACTCTATTCTTCTCCCAGTTCACCAGCGTCATATAATCACAACTATGCAGTGTTTTTAACCACATAATGTTTAGTTTAGGTTTCAGACATTTAAATACACATACGTACTAGTAAAACAATACATTTAGACTTTGTAAAATACACGGATGTCTATGGAAGCAGCAATAACAATCCATTCAAATTTAACAACAATTTGCCAAAGTATTTTATTCATATCAGATACACATAGTGTAAGTAACTATAAAGTTTACTCTATTCTTCTCCCAGTTCACCAGCCACTTTCTTGCATGCATTTTGGGAGAAATTTATGAATTCACGTGCTGTAAATCCGACTGAAAGGACTTTCTGAACTGTAGCGTGAATAAATATGGCGGCGCCCATCTCGCGTTATAGATCATGATCAAGCTCATTTATGACGGTTTTTAAACGACACAACACACTCAGTTACACGTATTTGTGAATCAGAATATCAGAAAGTTGATGACATGGTAAGCAAGTGTGTGAATATTTTGAATAAAAAAAGGAAAAACGAAATAAAAGCGATCCATCTGTCATACAGTGTTTTCATGGCTGCGGTGTGTCACGTGACAAGCATGACGCCATGGAAGCATAAGGGGAAACGTTCTAAAATAACGGTTGCCTAAAAGAAAACTCACTCTGGGGGTGACAACTAGAATATTTTAAACACCAGTGAAAAGGTTAAGATTTGATCAGATTCCACAAAGAGCAAAATTCCACAAAGAGGCCCAGGATAACAAGACAATGTCATAAATCTGTCCAGATCCTAGCTCCAGCCAGTCTGAAGCAAGCCTAACCAACCAGCTCTTTCATAGAACAGCTTGCACCATTACAAAATAGCTCTTATTGATAATCCCAACTCAGGAAGGAGTTTGTCAAATTTGGGGCAAGTAACCAAGATTAATGGTCAAAGAAATGCACAGCTGACCATCACATGTAAATCCATGATAGAAATCATGAGCTACATACTTCCTCGGACTGGTTTCCCCCACCCAGGACAAAGATCAGGCTCCTTCTAGACTTTTGACCTTTTTGTTCCTCACAAAGCACACCCTCACGTTCACAGAATGACAGAGAGACTGTCTTTTACATATGTAGATGCATCTAAAATCATCTTAAAAGGACCTATAAACGAATATCAGTCCATTGCATAACTTCATAGCTGTAACATGTCAATGCAAGGAAGAGTCAAGGTAGGATCCAAATGCAATCAGTGGAACATTTAATAAAACAAAAGGTAATCCAAATCCAGAAACATAGAACCAAACACAGAGAGAACCAGGAAACAGAAACAACATGCCACAACTTCGCAAAGACAACGACTGACTCAGACTGACTAAAACACAGAACTATTATACACAGAGACACTAAGAAGATGACAAGGTAACAAGACACCTGGGAAAGTAATCAAGAGGACCAATGAAACAAAAATGACTACAAAAGGCACTCTAGACAGGAAGTAACACAAAAGTCTTATCACAAGACAGGGGAACATGAGCTAGATCATGACAGAGCCCCCCCTTTAGGAGCGGATTCCAGACGCTCCAAAATAAACACTGTTAAGTCCAGGAGGGTGGTGGAGAGGAGGCGGAACAGGGGGGGGGGGATGGAGGGCCAGGTCCATGTGCAGGAAGAGAACCTGGGGACTGAGGCAGAGCCAGTGGAACAGGGAGCCAGGGCAGAGCTGAAGACCACCAGAGCGGAGCTGAAATCCACCAGGGCGAAGTAGGTGGAACTGAATACCACCAGAGCAGAGCAGAAGAGCACCAGGGCAGAGCTGGCGGGGCAGAGAGCCAGGGCGGAGATGGCAGAACTGGCGGAACTGAGGACCTCCAGGGTGGAGCAGACGGTCACAACAGAGCAGACGGGTCCGAAGATCCCCACAGCGGAGCAGAAGACCACCAGAGCAGAGAAGACCACCCTGGCGGAGCAGACGGAGGAGGAAACCAGGGCTGAGACTGAGACCTCGGAGGAACTGAAACATAGGAAACAGACATTTTACTTATGGCCCCCAAGACCGAGGCAGAAGGCACCGTGAGTTCATTGGTAATCTCCTCGGCTGTGATAGACAGGACTGAATGTTTATTAACGGCCTTCATAGCCGTGACGGAACAGGCAGAGAGTTCACATAAGGCCTCCATAGCCACGACAGGACAGCCAGAGAGTTCACATACGGCCTCCATAGCCATGACAGGACAGGCAGAGAGTTCACATACGGCCTCCATAGTCGTGACAGGACAGGCAGAGAGTTCACATACGGCCTCCATAG